>NW_027411644.1:75941743-76051743 GCF_047663935.1 Musca autumnalis
TTTGGCATTAAAATCGCCTAGAATGATTTTAATGTCATGGGCAGGGCAACGGTCATATGTTTCTCCTAAGCGCTTGTAAAATATATCTTTGGTCTGTTCGTCCTTTTCTTCAGTGGGAGCATGAGCGCAAATAAAACTGATGTTGAAGAATTTAGCTTTTATTCGAATTGCAGCAAGTCTTTCATTCACTGCGGCGAAGCTGGATACCAGATGTTTTAGTCTCCGACTAACTACGTCACCTTTAGGTGTTGTTGTGACGCCTTTCCCAATCCATCGTATTTCCTGTATGGCAGTAATATCGGTCTTGTACTTTTCAAGTACGTCTGCCAATGCGAAGACAGCACCTTCTCTATAAAGAGTGCGAACATTCCAGGTGCAGATTCGCAGATCATGGTCCTTAAAACGTTTGCGGGGTTCGTCAACTTTAGAGTGGTTTGTTTTTCTGTTCGTTCGTTTTTTCATAGTAGACTGTTTTTTATAGGGGAGGGTTACTAACCGGACGCCCAAACCCAAGTTTTTAACGTTCTTATGGGTGAACGCGTGGCACATGTTAGCTCACTACCTTTAACGGGTGTTAAAGGCAGTTCCCCAGGTGACACCACGGTGAGGTCAGTGTCCACTTGGGATGAAAGTGGGACCAAGATAAATCCTGGGCTTTGCCATGTTAAAATCGGTCAGGACCGTTGCTTGGTATCTTCCATCCCCTACGTCACCCACAAGAACTGATTTACCTTTCTGAAATTCCACAGCCTCTGTGCGGAATAAAGATCCTAATGCATGCGGATGATTGTACGATATTGGCGTTGGGTCCTAAATAGCTGACTAAGTACAGTTCTTTCGTGGACGGTAAATTTAATGCTACAATGTAGCTACACCCTGAACGTATGTTCGATGGTGTCCTGATTCCCATCACTAACTGGGTAAAGTTCGATTGTACGTTTATTTGACAACATAGAGGTACCTCTTACCTAAATAAAATTCACGACAATGTGGCATAAGAAGATTGACATCTACTGGCCCTTTTAGGTAAGACTCTGGCTCTGCGACTCAGTCAGGCAGCTTTTACGCCAAAAACACTCCTCATCTAAAGACAAAATGACTGTGATTCAAACGCTACCAAAGTCGTCGGATAGTAAAGACGTAACTTGTGACTCATCAATCCAGGATCGGAGAAATTAAAAAAAAATCGCTTGAGTGCAGTTTAAGGGCTCTTCGTTTTTAACTTTTCACCGAAGGTAGTGTTGTGGGTTAGTCCATCTTGCTTGACAGAATGGCTCGAACGCTATTAATAAAACTACGGTGACGCATTAAAATGGTTAGTGTATACAATAACTAACGAAAAGATTGAATCCCAAACTTACAAGATCCAAGATGGACTATGTCTAACTATTTAATCAGTTAACTCCTCCATAACAGTTCAAAAGTTTTACGATAAACTCAGTTTAAGACCACTTCTCGGATCGTTTAATAGTGGGTAGTCCTTGTGATCGTGACTATAACAGCAAAATTTTTTTTCTAGGGGAAGCTATGATTCAAAAAATTTGTAGTCGATTTAGCCCTGCCTGTCTGTCCGCCTGGCTGGCGGGAGCGCACGATAACTCTCGAACTGATCAACAAATTCGGTTCAAAATTTGGAAGCAGTAATACTTTGTCCAACTAAGATTTACTTCGAAGATGGGCCATGTTGATCCACTCCCTTGGCTACCTCCCCAAAAATTGTCAAAAATTTCGGCCCTATTACCACGGCACAGGGCAATAAAAAACAAGTGAACAAAGGCTATAGTCGGGACGGGGCCGACCATGTGATACCCTACACCACTACCCCTGGGCATAAGCTTTTCACTGGTAAACATTTCTTTTAGGGAATATAAACCTACTACCACCAAAAATAGTATGCCTCTTTGTCTCTGGGACCCCCATAAGCAACCAAAATGTCGTGACCATCCAATCAAAATTACGACCTGTAGCTTAATTGCAAAAAATGGAAGAATTGGATGCATTACCGACTATTGTGGTATCTCCCTTGTTTGACCACCTTCGCCAACCTGCTTTAAACCAATGTAAAGGTAATATTTTCTTCTTCCATTGACAGGCTTTGCCGTTGGAATACCCCTACTAGAAGCCAATATATTCATAAAGATAAAACTTTGAATTTTTCTCCAAATGAATTTTTCCCCATTCCGACCCCTAAATATTATCCGACTATCACCAAAATCAATAGGCTTCTTCCTATGTGCGACCCGCATCAACTCCCAAAAAATTCGTGACGATCCGATTAAAATTGCGACCTGTAGCGTGATTTTAAACAAATCGGAAAATGGGATGCATTACCGACTATTGCGATATATCTGTTGTTTGAGCAGCTACGACAACCTACTTTACATCGTTGTAAAGTTGATATTTTCCACTTTCCCTGCCAGGTTTTGCTTTTGATATAACTGTTAAAGAAACAGAGATATTGGCTTTGAAATAAAACGAAGACCTTTTCTCCAAATAAGTTTTTGCACATTCCGACCCCTGAATATTATTAAAATCAGTAGGCTTCTTCCCATTGACCCCCAAAATTTCGTGACCATCCGATCAAAATTGCGACCTGTAGCGTGATTACAAAAAAAATCGGAAAATGGGATGCATATCGACTATTGCCATATCTTTGCTATTTGACCATCTACGACAACCTACTTTACATCGTTGTAAAGGTGATATTTTCTACTTTCCCTTCCTTGTTTTGCTTTTGATATATCTCTTAAAGAAACAGAGATATTGGCTTTGAAATAAAATGTTGACTTTTCTCCAAATAAGTGTTTGCCCATTCCGACCCCTAAATATTATGCGACCATCACCAAAATCAATATGCTTCTTCACCTGTGAGACCCCCATTAACCCCCAAATTTTCGTGACGATCCGATCAAAATTGCGACCTGTAGCGTGATTTCCAAAAAAATAGAAAAATGGGATGTATTACCGACTATTGCGATATCTCCGTTATTTGGTTACCTACGCCGACCTAGTTTGCATCATTGTAAAGACGGGATCTTCTACTTTCATAGTCAGGCTTTGCTCTTGGAAAATTTTCAACCAAAGTTGTGATATTTGTCAATATAATTAAAATCGCAAAAATGAAAATTGGGGTTTTATTTGCTACTATTGTGATATCTTCGTTGTTTGATCACCTACGAGCACCTGCTTCACATCATTAGAAAGGTGATATTTTCTGCTTTCATTGTCAGGTTTTTCTTTTGGTATACCCCATATAGAAGCTGAGATATTCGCTTTTGAAAAAAGTTGTCTTTTTATCCACATAAGTCTTTTGTCCATTCCGACCCCTAAATATTATCCGACCATCATCAAAAACAATAGGCTTCTTCCCCTCCGGGGCCCCCATCAACATCCAAAATTTCGTGACGATCCGATCAAAATTGCGACCTGTAGCGTGATTACAAGGTTTAGATGGACAGACGGACGAACGGACGGACTGACGGACGGACACACATAGACAGATCGACTCAGCTCGTCGATGCGTCACAAACTTTTTGGCCAAAACCAACTTATAATACCCTCCCCACATAGTGGTGTAGGGTATAAATAGCCAGAATTCTGTAAAAATCCCTATGGCCACCATGTGTGGTGCGGAAGAAAACTCTCGAACCGGATACTGCGTTGGTCCAAACTTTGCATATCGTAATATTTCTGTCAATCTTAGATAAATTAATTGGATTAATCGAGCTAACAGAAAAGATAAAGTTCGAAGATGGTGCTTATCGGCCCACTCCTTCCGGTAGCTCTACCACACAACTTCAAAAATATTTGCTAAAATGGTACGCGCAATATTTCTTAAACGTAGCAACCAAATTCAAACTTTGGATCTCTTAATATATTGTCCAAATTTAGTTTATGCTCTTAAAAAAGTTCAACATTATTGTTTAAGAGCAGTTTAAGGTCTGTTTCGTGGATAATTCCAGGCTACCTGATATTTTTTCGGCAAGTACATACGTCTAAAACGGCCACAAATTTGTGAAAATCACCTAAATCACCATGTATAAAGGGTTTAATTCACACAGACTGAGGGTATATCTCTTCCACCAAACAAACTGATACTTTGTTATTTGTTTAAATGACTGTTCTCTTCACAGGATGTTTAGGTCCAACACTCGTATCATTGTTTGATATTTTTGTACAGTCATAGTTTGAGCGTGTTTAGTTTGCTAAGCATGCTGATTCGCTTTTTCACACTATCGGTAACGCCACATCTATATAAATAAAAACCAGATGTCGTTCGTTGGTAATGGCATCAGTTGAGAACGGCTGGACCAATTTCGATAATTCTTTCTGTAAAATGTGCGCCATAACCCGACTTGGGTTTTTATGCAAAGAAATTTTGCCCACACCCACTTTTACGCCCACCTTTTTCAATTTTCAATTTTTGTCATTTCTACAAAAACTACTGAACCGATTTTTCTGAAATTTCCCATTTCGTACTTGGTGTTCGATTTTTCGATCAGTAAAATCACTTTTTTTCAAAAAAAAAAAAAAAAAGATATTTATGGATGAAAAAGGTTAAACAAGTTTTGGTATATGTATAAAGTCTAATCTGTCAGCAAATAAAAAGATTGTTCTCTTGAAAACCCCGCCTCCCCCTCGATGTTAAAGGTAAATTTTTGATACCTATATTTTTGGATACTTTTTAAATTAATTTTAAAAAATTATAAAAAATTGAAATTAAAAAAGTAATCATAGGGAATTATTGCCAATATATGTAGCCGTTTCACAAAATATAGAGAACATGATTTACATGCGCAAGCGCGACTTTACAGATGTGCAAAGTTGACTGTTCGAAATTTCGAACGCTGGTACTTAACCTACATATCGATGGGTATATCAAAACGTGGAAATTTACTGACACATTGCGGACTTCCACCGTCCGATTCATCATGTTCCGAACTTCCACCATCCGAACAAACCCGCATTGAACTTCCACCCTCCGATCCACCACGCTCCGAATTTCCACCCTCCGAACTTCTACATATCGAACCACTCTGCAACGAACCACCCTGCTCCGAACTTCCACCCTTCGATTCTCCGACTCTAGGTACTCATTTTGGGACCTTAAGAACCGAACACGCCCAATTTCTATCTCTGAAACTTCTGAGCCGATTTTCCTACACATTTCAGGGAATGTACGGGATAATCCTGGTGAAAATAGGCCGCATATATGTCACCTGGTTAATTCGATAGACAATGGTGGTTGTGTCCCCGACCCGAGGGACTTATTTGTGGCTCTAAGACCCGGCCACGCCCACTTTTTTTAAATGTGTTATATTTTCAAAACTTCTAAACCGATTTCCATGTAACTTTCAGATCATGTACAGGGATGACCCTTAGTGGAAAAATGCTATAAATTTTGTTAAATTTCGGAGATGCGGGCTATACACTGCGTCCTATTTTTAAATGCGCTATATATGTAAAATGTACAAACCATAAGACCCGACCACTCCTACTTTCTTAAAATCATATGTTACAATTCAATATCAGATTGGAAAGCAATTATTTAAATTAGAAGGCAGCATATCGAAAGCTATAGCTACATCAGGTATATAAGATGTACATTATAAGAAGGTGGAACGACGACACAGTTGGCCCTTAAGCCACTGAACATTCATGTGAATGAAGGGCACATATGCAATATTAAATATAAGTTATCACATGGAACGAATTTACAATGGCACAAAATAATTTAATAAGCAATTCACCTTTAGATTTCAGACAAACACTTCCAGTTATACTATTCCAGCAGATGAAATAAATGCATGCCTCAAGTCATCAGCTTTTTGGCGGTATGTTAAAATAGCATATCGACACAAACAAATCTGAAGATTTTTTATTTATAACCACTTAGGTTAGGTTAGGTTAGGTTAGGTTGAAAAGAGGGGCGAATATAAGAATCGCCACATGCCCGTATGGGGCATACACTTAAGCCAGTATAGGCCTGTTGTGCGCTCTAATTTCGGAAGCCAAAGGGGAATAAATTTTTTATTGCTTAATTTATTAAAAGAAAATAAAATTTTCAGTTAAGAAATTCTGTGCCATTGGCATAATCTCTTAAGTTTTTGAACTCGCTTGCCCTAATTTGGTGGAGTTCTGGTATAGTGTTAATTCCTAGAAATTGGTTTCTTAGCGTCGCAAAGGCTGGGCAATGACAGAGATATTGTTCCAACGTTTCGTCGTCCTCTCCGCATGCTCTGCATTCGCTGCTTTCTGCACAACCGATTTTGTGCAGGTGTGCTTGTAGCCCTAGGTGTCCTGTAAGGATGCCTGTCAGTCTACTAATGTCTTTTTTACTCATTTGAAGGAGTTCCTTTGTTTTATCCTCGTCTGGGTTTCCCCAGAGGATTTTTGTATTTTTCCCTTTCTCTTCAGTATTCCAGAGGGATGTATGGGCGTTTTCTGCCCATGCTTTTAACTCTAGACGCGCCGTTTTTAAAGGCTTAGCATTATCTAGGCTTATCGTAGCTTGCTCTCTGGCTTGCCTTGCCAAGGAGTTGGCTATCTCGTTACCCCTCATCCCTTTATGTCCTGGTACCCATATAATGTTAACAGAACCATGGTGGGAGTAGTCGTTGATTGATTTTTTACACTGCAGGACGGTTTTTGATTTCACCGTCTTGCTTGTTATTGCTTTAATTGCCGCTTTACTGTCCGTTAGGATGTTTACAGTTATTGGCCTTGTGTTAGCTTTAAACCAGTTCAGACACTCTGTGATCGCTCGGATTTCGGCCTGTAGGATCGTATTATGATCCGGCAGTTGAAGGGAGATTCTAGTTTCCTGGTCTTCGATATATAGACCTAGAACGGCCCCATCTGTGAAACCACAGCTTCCAGTTGGCATCCGTTCCAGGGTTCCATCGATCCACATGTCCCTGTCTGGTATTAAAATTTCACACAAGGCGTATTCAATTGTTTCAGGTATACGGTCTGATTCAATATGATCTATTGACTCACCCGTTGTAACCTGTAATATGCTTTGGTGGTATGTTTGGTGGTCTCTTACGATCCACTCGCTCATCTTATAGCTGCGATGGCTGCCTCATACCTTACCTGAATTTCTATTGGGTGGACAAATAAAATTGTCTCTAAAGCCCTAGTTGGTGTAGTCCTCATTGCCCCGCTAATACTTAAGCAGCACGTTCTTTGGACTTTTTGCAGTACTTTTACGTTGCATTTCTTGTCCGTAGCTGTCCACCATACCACAGAAGCGTAAGTTAGAATCGGTCTAATTACGCTTCTGTATAACCAGTGTGTCATCCTAGGATTGAAACCCCATTTTGAGCCTATAGCTCTTCTGCAGGTTGACCAACATCTGTGGCCTTTATTAGCCCTTTCCTGAATATGGTCTCTCCATTTAAGTTTCCTGTCTAAAATTACTCCCAGTTACTTAATTGTTCGAGAAATGTTTATCATCTTATCTAGGAAAACGGGTTCTTCGTAAGCTCCTATTTTCGTTTTCCTAGTGAATAGACATAATTCTGTTTTTTTCGGGTTGACATTTAGACCTCTCGGTCTAGCCCAGTTGTATGCTATTTTTAGAGCCGTTTCGGCCCTTCTACAGAGTATATTTGGATTCTTTCCCCTAAGGAGTATTATAACGTCGTCTGCATAGCAGATGGGTTCAAATCCTTCGTTAAGAATCCTTAGTAGACTATTTATGGTGGTAACCCATAGGAGAGGTGATAGTATTCCACCCTGTGGCGTCCCCTGACCAACTTTGTCTCTTTTTGTTACGTCTTGTAGCGCGCAGCTTATCCATCTATTCCTTAGCATGTGGTCTATCCAGTGCCTCAAGGCCCGGTTTACCTGAAACTCGTCTAAGGAGTGGATTAGCGTTTCAGTGCTGACGTTGTTGAACGCTCCTTCGATGTCGATGCAAACTGCGAGAGTATACAACTTCATCTCGAAGGTTCTCTCTATATGGTGTACTACCTCATGTAATGCATGATCTACCTTTTACGTATGCATGTTGTTTGTACTTGAGCATATCGTTAGGGATGTTACTCTTTATCATGGTGTCGACCGTCCGTTCCATTGTTTTGAGTAAGAATGAAGTTAAACTTATCGGATTTTGGTATTGCATAACTTGACTTGCCGGGCTTGGGAATGAATACTACCCTTGCCTCTTGCCAGGCCAATGGAGTATACGCAAAGTTTAAGCAAGCATTGAAAATCTCGACCAGATTGGACGAAATATAGTCCACTTCCCTTTGAAGTAAGGCTGGGAAAATCTGGTCTGGTCCCGCTGCTTTGTATGGTGAGAAGCTCATTATTGCTTCTTTAATCATCAAGTTGTTGATTTTTGGCGCTTCTTCTGATGCATAAGCTATCTCCATCGGTGACACTGTGTGTGCCGTAGTACTCGACGGGAAGTGCGTTCTCATCAGAAGGCTAAGAGTTTCCTCGGTGGTTTCCATCTTTTTACCCGTCTCATCAACCATAAGCTCGGGTTGTGAGTGAGTTTTAGATAGAAACTTTTTAATTTTAGAGACGTCATTCACGCTATCTACCTGTTCACAAAAAAGCTTCCAGGAGTTCCGTTTGGCGTTTCTTGTCATTTTGTTGTATTCTTTTAGTTTTGTTTGGTAGTTGTCCCCGAATACAGCTGCTTTTTTACGTTTTGCCCTATTGTAAAGTCTTCGGACCTTACTAGAGCCTCTGTTACTTTATTGACATTTCTATCTATATCTTCTTTGCTTAGGCAAACCTCAACTTCTTGCCCTAGTCTATTTTCAACTTGTTTTCCGAATTTAGCCCAATTAGTTTGGATTTATTTCGGAAAGTTATCGGATTCGGCGGTGGCCTTGATATTTTAAACCTAATATACATATGGTCAGAGAAGGAGTGTTCCTTTGAAACCCTCCACTCATGTACCTCGTTTATTAGATTTTCTGAACATATTGTTACATCTAATACTTCCTCCCTAACTCTGTTAACAAAGGTTGGTGTATTTCCTATGTTAAGGGTTATCAGGTCGTTAGTATTCAGGCGAGTCGAAAGGCAGGTAAATTGATGCTAGGTATATATTACCATTCAATTGCTTCAACACTGTGGCGCCCGAGGTTGACAACTCTGGGGAGAAAAGAAAGCATAAGTTTTTATGACATATAATACAGGTCCTCGGTCGGTTTCCTGTATTAGCGTAAAAGAGTTGGTAATTAATGTGGTTTAGTCCGGAAACCTTGTTCTTTACGGTCCAAGGTTCCTGGATTAAACCGATGTGTATATTACCTTTGTTTATTCTATCCATCAGGGCTTGAGTTGCCGTTTCGCTCCGATGGAGGTTTATCTGGATGACCTCAATCATGAGTCATCCAGTAAGCGTGCTTCTTGGGAGTCGCTGATGGCTTCGACCCCCTCTTCGGTATTGCTCGGTGGTCTGTCCTCCTTGCTGGTTTGGTGGGCATCCTCTTCTTCTTCCCCGACTCATGCCCTTCCAACTTTAAAGGTGACTGCATTACAGATGTAGTACGCCTTGCCCTTTGTCTTTGTAAGACTGGATAGTGAGAGGTCGTCAATTCCAACCACAAAGAGAGTGCTATCCTCTTTCTCCTCCCTGTGGAAGACTTCCCACCTCTTCACTTCCAAGGTCTCATTTTGCTTGCCAAAGACCTCGAGCATGCGTTCTGTCTCGAACTTGGAGCCATACCCTTTGACGTAAACCGTCGCTTTAGTCAGATGAGGTATCTCGTCCTTCCTCACCAGCTTCAATTTGCCGATGACTTCCTCGAGAGCGGCCGGGTTCGCGTGCGGTCCCAAGTGGTATACTAGAATGTCCCCTTTGAGCTCGCTGCTGACTATTTTTATTGGCCCACTCTTTAGAATGTGTTCCAGTATTTTATCGCTGACCATGTTTTCGATGGTCTGCTGATGTTCTTTAGGTAATCTGCCGGACCCTCTACTGGTATCGATCACTGCATAGCACCTCTCGTCCCTGTAGTTCTTCCTGGCCACCTTGGCGTAAGTAGATGGCGGCTCCGAGCCAGTCTCTGCGGCCATCTTTCTCTTCTGGAAGGCCGTGGGCTTCTTATCAGAGCCCTTGGTACTTCCAGAGGATTCCGCGGTCGCGCTCCACTTCTTCGTGCCCGAGCACACCTTTTCGCCCTCCGTCGAAGGGTTCTTTGGGCAGTCTCCTTCGCGTGGGTTTTGAGAGGAATTGCTTAGGGCATTTGATGGTGGGAAGCTCATTTTCTTCTTACTTGGTTTGGCGGTATTTTCTTCCTCTGGAGATCTGATCCTCTTCGCCGCTTCCGAAGAAGTGGATGGATTGTTGATCTCTTTTGGTGCGGCCCGCTGTTTTTTGTTTAGCTGTGCCTGGATCCTCTTGTACCTACGTCTCTGGGCTCCAGTCAACCGAACTTTTTTCTCCGTTTTAAGTTTAGATATGCTTTCGCTTACCTCTTCTACCATCTTTTGGACCTCCTCGTTAACGGGCTTCTCCACAACGGTGGTGTTGATTTTGCAACTGCTGTCTGATTCGGAGTCAGGGTTGCTCCCATCCTCGGATGGCTGGGTCCAGATTAAACTCTCCCTTCGCTTCCCCTTCTCCTCATCTTTTTACCTTTCGGTAACCACTTGCAGATCCCGACTAATTAGCGATGCAATAAAAATACAATCGCTGACTTATGGTAACATAAAACTGCTTCAAGGGCCAGCAACGCGGACCGGGTCGGATAGTTTCTTAATATTTTTCAATGCTCTACACGGCTATGTTTTAGCACTGTTGATATAATGTCTATATTACTGTCCACCATAACGTATGCTTTGTGACAACACTAATACGCCCTTTTGTAACAATATTGGGGCCGTTCTTTTCCTCCAATACAAACTATGCAATAACGTCTAGCAAGCGAGTAATACATTTTACATTAAACTATTGGGGGAAATGAAAAACATCCAGTAACAATCTGTAAAAAATATTACAAATTTTAGCAAACTCCTCCACATCAATGCTCATAATTACCTGTGCACATTTTATCCAGCACTTTTATGGCATTGAATTTCAATCGAATTTCATTGGAAATTTATTCACCTGCCGTCGTTGGACCTGGAGGAATAAAACGAACAAACTAAAATATGATAAAGAGTTTTGCTGTTTTCCGTTCTACCTCATTTATAGCGATTTATGATGTTTGACCAGAAAATGAATAAATCTTTCCCCTTTTTTTGTTGGCAGCCAGATGTTAGTTTTGGGAAAATTGCCGCTAACCGTTTTCTGGACCATGATATTGGGTTATTCCCAAAATTTAATAAATGGCTGTTGTTGCATTTACGGTTTTCGTCAAGAGATTTGTTTTCATACATTGGCATTTGTGTTCGGTTCAATTCGATTAAAGGTCAATGGCAAACAATTTGTTGCGAAATTTCTTGTTAAGTGGTATTTTGATATGATGTAATGTATATTGTGAGGGAATTTCATTTTGAGAATATTGGAAAAAAGATGTACATATGTAGTTTTTATTTTATTTGCATAAATATTTTTGGTAGAAAATAAAGACGTTATTAAAATAATTAAAATAATCAATGTTTAAGATGTAAATGCTAATACCTCGATTTGCGTTAATGATTGTTTCCAACGCGAACCAAAACACATGTTTCGAATAATCTCTTCATAAAATTCAAAGCCACAGATATTAGTTTTTAATAACGTTAATCGATTCAGTAGACCAAATCGAAAAAAATCTATTATTTTTGCTTAACGCAAAACGAAACATCGCAAATCGAGGTATTAGTGTAAACGATGTTATACCGATTAGAAAAACGCTCGTAATATCCAGATGAAACGAGAGGAAACTTCTGCTTTATCAAAGAGTGTAGGGTGATCGGGGGAAAGAGTGGAAAGTAGCAGATGGTGTAGCAGACCATACTCAACAACGACTGTATCTTTCAGCGTTGTGATGGTCACGGTGTATTGAGGAAGGATCGCACCAGAAGTGGATGTGGCGGACTAGATTTCCTGTTGCACCAGTCCGTTCAATACAGACCTGCCTCACGTGAGCGTGGCTCTAATGTAATATATAGGAGGCTATTAATCTGGTGTGCTGAGGTAGAGTTGCTGAACGTATACATCATGAAATGTGGCATTGTACGGTCAGTGAGAATGACCCTTCCCAGGCAAGGTGGTAAAATCAGTCAAGGAGTTAGGCTTTTACCTGAGGTCAAGATCGTACAATCATCCGCATACGTTACGTTTTCAATGCCGTCTGGAGGGTGTGGAATAAAGGAGAAGTAGAGTTTAAACAGTTCCGAAGATATCAGGCCACTCTGGAGAACTCCCTGTTTCACACTACGGGGCTTTGAGGTCTTCTTCCTGAATCCCACGTACGATTTTCGTCCACATATATAATTTATTATCCAAGGTTTGAAACAGGGCCGGAGGGTTGTCTGCTCGATGTCATTGCTCTATGGTACGGCATGCTCTGTATAATAGAACAGTGATGGGGGCACTCGACTTGTCAAAAGACTTTGATGCTGTCAAGCACTCCACGCTATTTGAGGACATGGAGCCCTCAACTAATATGTGTGGTGATGTCGAGCAGCGCCGTTCTCGTGCTATGTTGTTTACGGAACCCATGCTGATGATCGCAAACTGTATAGTTATTTCTGACTCTGGGGAGGACTAATGCCTCAAGGGTCTTTGTTACGGGCGACAAAAGCGAATTCGGTCTGTACGATTCACCTTTACTATTATCCTTGCCCGGCTTCAGTAGCGGAACGAACCTGCCCATTTCCTATATTTCGGGCAGGATGTAGTGAGAGTTATGAGATACTCGACTCCCGGCACATCCAGCGTTTTCAGCATTGCCATGGAGATTCCATCAAGGTCCGACGCTTTGGATGATCTGGCGTTCCTGATGACATTCACAACATCATCCATTGTAAATTGTGGTAGTTCATCCTCGGCAGGTAGAGATCTGACGCTACTTAGTACTCTTCTAGGATGCTGTCGATTAACTGTCAATTAAAATAATTTGCGCACCTCTTCAGATCACTCAGCATAACGTCGCCAAACGTGACTGCGGTATTATCTACTATCATTCCAGCGTTCGACAGTTACTTAACCGTTTCCCACAATTCACTTATTCCTGCTCCAATGTCGCAACTCTTCGGGTGATTTAAAAACTTGTTCCGCTTATGCTCCCCGACCAACCTATTAACTTCCAATTTCAGCTCCATGACTCTGCGTCACTGGGGGGTGGCTCGACGAAGTTCATGACGCTCATTTCCTAATAATATCACGGCTGCTGGGAAGCTTGGTCTCACTTCGGGTATTCGACCAGTAGGTATGTGACGAGCGGCTGCAGCATTGATGATGTCTCGGAACGTCCTTTCTGCTACCCGAATGTCAGAAGGATTGGGAAATTCTCTGAAGCGCTGGTTTGTGAACTCTCTGAAACTAGGCCTTCCTATTATTGATGAAAGTGCGGCGTTCAGAGGTGATGAAATCGGGCGGTCTGCTGATGGTGACACGATGTTTATGTCTGGCGAACTATGACACTCTCCGCTTATTCTGGCAGGAGTGTCCTTATTGACCGTGCACAACGTAGAGTTTTCAATCTACTCTGCCAGCGCTATACCCCTCGTGTCGTTTCCTAGGGCCGAATACCACAACTTATGATGACCATTAAAGTCCCCCAAGACCAGGCGGTTATGAGCTTCCAAAAGTTGGCTAATGTTGTGCATATAACCTGAAGTACAGCTATTTATCGGCGGGATGTATACGTTCAGTAACTCTACCACGGCAGTTCGAATCTGACTGCTACCCACATGTATTTCAGGTCATTAGAGCCAGGCTCAAGCGAAATAGATCTTTATTGAATAGTCTGGTGCAATAGGAAAGCTAATCCCCCACCTCCACTTCTGGTCCGATCATTCCTCAGTACGTAATAACCATAACAATGCTGTAAGCTGCAGTTGTTTTTGAACGTGGTTTGCTGCTTACTTAATATCTTGGGATAGATAGTGGTCGGCATCAACCTACCATCGTCTAATATTTTCAGGAGGAGCCTAATTTTAGTTGATATTTGAGGTTCATAGTGGTCATAAAACTTCTGTATCGAAAATGTCAACATAGGTCCATGTTTAGGTATAGCCCCCATACCGGTACCTTCTGATTTTCGGTATTTTGAGGATTTTAGCTACGTTTGTTGACCGAACTACTTGTTATTTGGAATTTGAAGTTCCCTACGGTAAAAAAAATGTCCATAAAAACTTGTTAACAAAGTTCCATGTATTGATATAGCTCCCATATAACGGTATCTTCCGATTATTGCAACTTTTTGACCAAACTACTTCTGATTTGGCATTTGAGGTTCTTAGTCGTCATAACACTTCTCCATCAGTGCATTGTCGACATAGGTTCCCCATTTAATATAGCCCTCGCCTATATAAAGGTACCACACGTTTGAAAACATTTTTATATACATTTTCTGCCCTTATTTAGGCATTTGGGGCATCCGTGGTGGAAAAACTTCTCACCTAAAATTTTGTGCAGGAAAGGAAACTAATTATTCCATATTCAATCCCACAGCAGCTAGTTTTTTTCGCACCGGAATGACCCGGAACCATACAACACCCGTGTTCCGGCCAGCGCCTGCCACCTCAGTGCACACATGTTTATATTTGTATAATTTTTCTGTGTTTGGAAGGCCTGCTTCGGATTCGTTTGGTCCGTGCCGGGACGGAGGAAAACCCAGGACCAATTTATATGTGGTCAGTCTGTCACATTCACATGCGTCACACTTAAACGTCTGTGGGGTGCAATACAAGGGTTGTTCGGGACTCGTCTATGCGAGGTAGTCAAGGACTCAACCAGATCAAGCTGTGTGATAGAACAGTGATGTGAAGCACTCCGGTCAAGTATGAAACGTTGGATAATCAATTCTATGTTTTGAACGCCAGTCGTACGTGGAATTCAGTAAGAAAAAGTCCACGTCCCGTAGAGTGAAATAGGAAGTTCTCCAAGGTGGGAAGAATCTCCGAAATTGTTTAACCTCTACCTATCCTGTATTTCGCCCCCTCCAGACGCCATTGGGATCGTACGTATGCAGATGATTGTACGATCTTTTCGTCAGGTACCTTCCCTGATGTCATTTGTGAAAGGCTGAACTCCTATTTGAGTGATCTTAAACCTTTTCCACTAGAGGAACATGTAAATATCAGCCACTAAATCTACGGCCACTCTGTCCACCAATTGGACAGCAGAGGTGAGCACTGACTTGAATGTACTGGTAGCAGAATTCTGAGCACATACAACCTCAAAAAATATTGGGGTCACTTTGGACAGCATGTTTATGTCATCCGCGCATGTTACAGCTATCTGCGAAAATCTGAGATGTAGAAACAAGACCCTCAAATCCTCAGCCGGCAGCACTGGAGCGCCGATAAAGAAACCTTGTTGACCACATATAACGCGATAGGTCGGTCTGTGTTAAGCTATGCGGACCCAGTCTCGTCAGTGAATATGAGTGCAACGCGATGGAAAAATATTCAAACCTATCACAACGCCGACCTGAGAACTGCAACAGGGTGCCTCCTCATGTCCTCAGTGGACCATCTATATGAGCAGGCAATGATTCTTCCAGTTCAGAAACATAATGGCATGCTTTTGTTTCATCACTTGCCCGGGTGTTACCGTGAGAGCCATCCTGATCATCATGTGGTGGATAGGACCCCCCACCCAGGCATGTCAAGACGTATCTTCATAATCAAAAAAGAGAGACTCAACGTTAAATCAGCAATCCTATCAAACAGCTTAAAAAAGCATTCACATGGAGGCAGTCCCAGATACGCATAAACTACTTTTCGGTGAATGCGGTCCTCGAAGAACATTCCCCATCTATCACATCTGAGGAGTGTCAGCTGCCAGCTGGTTCAACTACGCTCGGGATGGTGCAGCCTTCTTAATTCCTATAGGGCAAGGATCGATGACACCTTGCCTACGCAACTAACTCCAGTAGATCGGTGATTACATCCCATCGAAACAGTCACCTTCCTACAACTGGAGAAAAACCTAGAGCAAGATTAAGCAAAACAAGTAATAAAGCGTTACGTTCGGTCGGGCCGAACTTTTTAAACCCTCCACCATGAAGTACTTGTTAATTAATTTTCCTTCCTGTCCACTATTTTAAGTAGAGATATTTTGTGACCACGGAAACCCAAATTAGGTAAAACAAGTAAAAAAGCATTAAGTTTGGCCGGGCCGAACTTTTCATACCCTCCACCATAAAATATTCATTCCTGTGCCCAACTTTAAGTGAGTACGTTAAAATGTCAGATAATGTACATAAAATGCTTCATTCGGGAGGCCCTTTTTTATGGTGCCTATATCTAACTGTTGACAATTTTTGGTGGGCTAGAAATTGGGAGCTACTGTTATATAGGGGTTATAATAAAACATGGGCCTATGTTGACAGTTTTTGATGGGAGCCTTTAATGTCAAATAACTCCCAATTCGGTTAAAAAATTTAGCTAGAATCCTCAAAATATCGAAAATCGGTACATAACGTGGGAACTTTAAATGTCATTAACAGCCACTTCGGAGGTATCTGGGCTATACGAAAATATGAACTTAAATGAAAAATTTTTGTTGCAGAATTTTTGTTGACTTTTAAATTTCAAATTACAGAAAGTTCGTCCAAAAAATAAAGCTAAGGTATGGAAAATCGGGAGGTTTGTTTTGGGGCTATACAAAAACATGGACCTGCGTTCGGTTAAACATTTTAAGTAAAATCCTCAAAGTACCGAAAATAGGGAAGTATCGTTATATTGGGGCTATGTTAAAAATTGTTGATGCAGATGTGTGGTGACCACTATAACCTTCAAATGTCAAATTACAGTTAGTTCTGTAAAAATTGTAGCTAAAATTGCCAAATTACTGAAAATTGGGAGGTACCGTTGCATGGGAGCTATATCCGAACATGGACCTATGTTGACAATTTTTGATGGAGAGGTGTTGTGACCACTAAGAACTTCTAATGTCATATTACTGCTTGTTCGGTTTAATATTGTAGCTAAAATCATCAAATTACTGAAAATCGGGAGGTACCGTTATATGGGGGCTTTCTTGACAATTTTTGGTGGAGAGGTGTGGTGACCACTAAGAATTTCAAAGGTCAAATGTTCAAATTACAGATAATTCGGTTAAAACTTGTTGGTAAAATTCTCAAAATACCTGAAATCGGGCGGTAACGTTATATGGGGGCTATTCCAAAACATGGACCTATGTCCACTAGTTATATAAGTTTATTGACATTTAAGAACCCTAAATGTCAATTGATAGCTAAATCGGTCTGAAAATGTAGATAAAAGCGTCAAAATGCCGTAAATCGGGGGTGCCGTTATATGGGGGCTATACCAAAACTTGGACCTAGGTCCACAACTTTTGTTATATAAGTTTAGTTACACTTAAGAACCATAAATGTCAAATTATAGCTATATCGGTCTGAAAATGTAGCTAAAAACGTCAAAATACCGTAAATCGGGGGGTACAGTTATATGGGGGCTATACCAAAACGTGGACCTATGTCCACAAGTTTTGTCACATAAGTTTATTGACATTTAAGAACTTCATATGTCAAATTATAGCTAAATCGGTCTGAAAATGTAGCTAAACCCGTCAAAATACCGTAAATCGGGGGGTACCGTTATATGGGGGCTATACCAATACGTGGACACAACTTTTGTTATATAAGTTTATTGACTTTTAAGAACCCTAAATGTCAAATTATAGCTAAATCGGTCTGAAAATGTAGCTAAACCCGTCAAAATACCGTAAATCGGGGGGTACCGTTATACGGGGGCTATACCAATACGTGGACCTATGTCCACAACTTTTGTTATATAAATTTATTGACTTTTAGGAACCCCAAATGTCAAATTATAGCTACATCGGTCTGAAAATGTAGCTAAAAACGTCAAAATACCGCAAATCGGGGGGTACCGTTATATGGGGGCTATACCAAAACGTGGACCTATGTCCACAACTTCTAATTTATAAGTTTATTAACACTTAAGAACCCCAAATGTCAAATTATAGCAAAATCGGTCTGAAAATGTAGCTAAACCCGTCAAAATACCGTAAATCGGGGGGTACCGTTATATGGGGCTATACCAATACGTTGACCTATGTCCACAACTTTTGTTATATAAGTTTATTAACTTTTAAGAACCCTAAATGTCAAATTAAAGCTAAATCGGTCTGAAAATGTAGCTAAACCCGTCAAAATACCGTAAATCGGGGGGTACCGTTATATGGGGGCTATACCAATACGTGGACCTATATCCACAACTTTTGTTATATAAGTTTATTGACTTTTAGGAACCCCAAATGTCAAATTATAGCTACATCGGTCTGAAAATGTAGCTAAAAACGTCAAAATACCGCAAATCGGGGGGTACCGTTATATGGGGGCTATACCAAAACGTGGACCTATGTCCACAACTTCTAATTTATAAGTTTATTAACACTTAAGAACCCTAAATGTCAAATTATAGCTACATCGGTCTGATAATGTAGCTAAAAACGTCAAAATACCGTATATCGGGGGGTACCATTATATGGGGGCTATACCAAAACGTGGACCTATGTCCACAACTTTTGTTATATAAGTTTATTGATACTTAAGAACCCTAAATTTCAAATTATAGCTAAATCGGTCTAAAAATGTAGCTAAAAACGTCAAAATGCCGCAAATCGGGGGGGGGGGGGGGGTACCGTTATATGGGGGCTATGCCAAAACGTGGACCTATGTCCACAAGTTTTGTTATATATGTTTGTTGACACTTAAGAACCCTAAATGTCAAATTATAGCCAAATCGGTCTGAAAATGTAGCTAAAAACTTCAAAATACCGTAAATCGGGGGGTACCGTTATATGGGGGCTATACCAAAACGTGGACCGATATAGCCCATCATCGAACTTGACCTGCCTGCAAACAAAAGACGCATTTTCCCAAAATTTCAGCGTCCTATCTCTATTTTTGTGGATGCTAGAGTGATTACCACAGACGGACGGACGGACGGACGGACGGACGGACGGACGGACGGACGGACGGACGGACGGACGTGCTCAGATCGACTTAGAATTTTACCCTGATCAAGAATATATATACTTTATAGGGTCGCAAATGAGTATTTCAATGCGTTACAAACGGAAAAACAAACTTAATATACCCTCCATACTATGGTGGAGGGTATAAAAATATATAAAAAAGTTCTTCAATCAGCCTCCACCTTTATATGGAGGCTATATTGAAGTGTGGTCCTATGTTGCCAATTTTTGGTGGAGAAATTTTGTGACCACTGGGAACCTCAAATGTCAAATTACAGATAGTTCGGTCAACACATGTACATAGATAAACTCCTGACAATGAACAATTTTTAATAGAGACATTGTGTGCCAACTTTGAAAGTCAAATGTCATATAACAAAAGTAGTTAAAATTCTCAAAATACCAAAATTCGGAAGGTACGGTTATATCGGGGCTATACCAAAAAATTGACCTCTATTGACAAATTTCAGTGGTAGATCAGTTTTGTGGTAACTGGGACCCTAAAACATCAAATTCAAAAAAAAAAAAAAAAAAAAAAAATGCTAAAAACCTCCAAATACCGATAATCGGGAGGTACCGTTATGTAGGGGCTATACCGAAACAAGGACCTATGTTGAAAAATTTTGGGGGAGATGTTTTGCGGCCGTTGGGAACCTTAAATGTTGAATTACAGGTGGTTCGGTCCAAAAAAATAAAGCTAAAATCCTCCAAATACTGATTCTCTTTCGTATTTAAATACACGGAGGTAGCGTCATATGGGCGCTATACCCATACATGGACCTATGTTGACAATTGTTTGTGGAGATATTTTGTGACCTCTGGGAAATTAAAACGTTAAATAACCGGTAGTTTGTTCCAAAAGTGTTGCTAAAATCCTCAAAATACCGAAAATCGAGAGGTACCGTTAAATGGGAGCTATACCGAAACATGGACCTATGTTCACAATTTTTAGTGGAGATGTTTTGCGACCACTGGGAACCTTAAATGTTAAATTGCAGGTATTTCAGTCCAAAATATAGCTAAAATCCTCTAAATACGGATAATCGGGAGGTACCGTTATATGGGGATCATACCAAGGCATGGACCTATGTTGACAATTTTTGGGATAGTAGGTTTGCTTATGGAAAAACGACAATTAAATATATAGCGTTCTGGCTCAATTATTGCGGACGCTAGACTCAGCAAAAAACTCATTACAAAACCATTATTTTTACAAAGGGCATGTCGCGCGATATAAGTAGTTATTCTTGGCCACTTTACTAAATAGCTTAGAAAGTAGTTACTAAAAGTCACAACTACTTATTTAATTGGCCAACTACTTGTTGGCCAACTACTTATTTCACGCGACATACCCTTGTTAAAATAACGGCTTAGTTGGAAGTTTTGTAATGGGTATTTTTGCTGTGTAATACACCCTCCATACTATGGTGTAGGATATTAAAAGAACTTTAAACATAAAATAGAAACACTGTTACAACAATAAAAATTACACCATTTAGTTTAAAATGTTTTATGGTGGAGATTAAAAAAGAATTTTTTACTTATTTCTCTTTAATTAGTTATTTCACTTTTACTGTTACCATTCGATTTGAAAGCTAATTTTCCAAGGACATATTCAAACACGACGGATATTGCAAGAAGGCAATTAACATTAAGATTATTATCCTCTTAAATATGAAATTGGTTCGTGAGTAGGAAATTATAGCTTTTAACGATTTGCAACTATAAGCCATTACAGTGTTTAATTATTTACAGCATTTTAGGCAATTAAATTGTGACTTATTAATAGAACGTGTATATGGCCGGGCAATTCGAAAACATGAACACCAATGAAAGCGCATTTCAAATCCCTCATTTATAAATCATATTTTGTGGTGGCAGTTGAAAGGTGAGATGGTAATGACATAAAAGGGGTAGGTGTTAGTTAACACTTCATATTTGATATGCCCAAAATTGACGTGGCATAAGCTGCACACTCACGCACACAAATTTTCAAGTAATTCTCATAATGGCCATAAATTAACAAAAGAGTTATTATTCGAATATCCTTGGATTATACTTTATGGCAAATTTTAGTTATTTATGCGTTACGATTCAAAGTTTTCGGGGTTTAATTACCCACCGTTGGCTGCGAACAATCGTACAATATGATGCAATATTTCATTTGGAGGGGTAATTAAAACGGGAAACGTGATTGTAATATTGTTCGTGGAAAATATTGAATATGGCTGGAAGGGGATTTAAAGTCAAATACACCATGACATTAGCTGCTGGCTTTGGGAAGATAAATGCCTTTGTGTATAATACCTAATATCTCATTTGAAATTATATTCAAATTTATAATTCATAATGTTATGTTATGTGTATCATAATTTCAAATTTTTATATTCAAAAACTTTTTGTCATCAAAATAATAATTTGCCATTATCTGAACATAAATAAATATGTAAATAGTTTCCGTCAATATTCATATTAAAATCTAAATCTACATTTCAAATTCACAATATGCTACTAAAACTCCAAATTCGTTAGTATTGAATAATAACAACATTGTTATTTACCACCTCACCAACTTTTTGGCAATGACTCTCTGCTCGACCATAATTGTATTGACAAATATTTGCCAAAAATATCACAAAAACCATAATTAATGCTGAGGTATTGGTTTTCGCAATAAACAAAATATACGAAACTTTGTTTTCAAATATTAGTTTTCCAATAAGCATTATAATTATAGAAATTCTATTTGCTGTTGTCATTGTTGTTGCTATTTGTTCATTAGATATGGAAAAATATATAATACACTCAGAAAAAGAGCTCAACAAGTAAAACTTAATACCAAGTCGAAAACAAAATACCCTCAGCTTATAACTGGATCTGAATGTGTCACAGTGGCCAACAACATTTTACAGAAAAATTCCCATAGGCCACAGTGGCCTATAAAAAGTTATAGATAATTGTTCATCAGTCAACGTTTCTTAAAAAATTGATAAAAATTAATAGAAAGTGGCCTATACAATTTAATAGAAAATTTTTCATAGGCCACAGTGTCCTAAAAAATTTTATAGAAAATGTTGTATAGGCCACAGTTGCCTTCAAAATTTTTCAGAAAATTTTTCATAGGCCACAGTGGTGTATAAAATTTTATAGACAATTTTTCATATGCCACAGTTGCCTATAAAATTTTATAGACAATTTTTTATAGGCAACAGTGGTCTATAAAATTTTACAGAAAATTCTTCATAGGACACAGTGGCCTATAAAATTAGAAAATTATATAGACAATTTTTCATAGGCCGCAGTGGCCTATAAAATTGCATAGAAAAATTTTCATAGGCCACAGTGGCCTATAAAATTTTATAGAAAAATTTTCATTGGCCACTGTGGCCTATAAAATTTTATAAAAAATTGTCTATAAAATTTTATAGGTCACTGCGGCCTATGAAAATTTTTCTATAAAATTTTATAGGCCACAGTGGCCTATGAAAAATTTTCTATAAAATTTTATAGGCCACAGTGGCCTATGAAAAATTTTCTATAAAATTTTATAGGCCACAGTGGCATATGAAAAATTTTCTATAAAATTTTATTTTACTTTATTTTATTTTATTTTATTTTATTTTATTTTATTTTATTTTGTTTTCATAGGACACAGTGGCCTATAAAATTAGAAAATTATATAGACAATTTTTCATAGGCCACAGTGGCCTATAAAATTGCATAGAAAATTTTTCATAGGCCACAGTGGCCTATAAAATTATATAGAAAAATTTTCATAGGCCACAATGGCCTATAAAAAGTTATAGATAATTGTTCATCAGTCAACGTTTATTAAAAAATTGATAAAAATTAATAGAAAGTGGCCTATAAAATTTTATAGAAAATTTTTCATGGGCCACTGTGGCCTATAACATTTTATAGAAAATTTTTCATTGACCACTGTGGCCTATAAAATTTAATGGAAAATTTTTCATAGGCCACTGTGGCCTATAAAATTTTATAGAAAATTTTTCATAGGCAACAGTGGTCTATAAAATTTTACAGAAAATTCTTCATAGGACACAGTGGCCTATAAAATTAGAAAATTATATAGACAATTTTTCATAGGCCACAGTGGCCTATAAAATTGCATAGAAAATTTTTCATAGGCGACAGTGGCCTATAAAATTTTATAGAAAAATTTTCATAGGCCACAGTGGCCTATAAAATTTTATTGAAAAATTTTCATAGGCCACAGTGGCCTATAAAATTTTATAGAACATTTTTCATAGGCCACAGTGGCCTATAAAATTTTATAGAAAAATTTTCATAGGCCACAGTGGCCTATAAAATTTTATAGAAAATTTTTCATAGGCCACTGTGGCCTATAAAATTTTATAGACAATTTTTCAAATGTATAAAATTTTATAGAAAATGTTTCATAGGCCACTGTGGCCTATAAAATTTTATAGAAAATTTTTCATAGGCCACAATGGGCTATACAATTTTATAGAAAGTTTTTCATAGGCCACAGTTGCCTTCATAATTCTACAGAACATTTTTCATAGGCCATTGTGGCTAACAAACATTTATAGAACATTTTTCATAGACCACAGTGGCCTATAAAATTTATTTTTGCTTCCCATAGGGAAGGAAACCTTTTCGCAGTAGGTTTTATAAATAGGCCTATGTTTCGGAGTAGCACCAATATAAAGGATGCTTCAGATTTTACCTCTTTCGAGGGTCTTAGCTAGAGTTGGGCAATCTCGTTCAATTGAACGATCCGGATCAGCACCTCGTTCAATGGACACCGGTAATTTCTTTGACAAAACTGCGTATACTTAATTTCACACGTTGCTTTTTATGATGTTACTCATTCGTCATTCAACGAGGACAGTGATCCGGATCGTTCAATTAAACGAGATTGCCCAACTCTAGTCTTAGCCACATTTTCTAATCGATTTTGCTGAAAAATTGTATTTTTATTTCATTGGAGTTAATATATTATTTTAATAGTATGATCATTAAAACAATATTCATTAAATAATACACTTCTGTGGTCTGATGTCCTTGAAGAGCCAAGTTAAAAGGTTTTTTGGACTTTGAAAATTTTTTAAAAATCCTCGCTTGATAATCTATTGGTCGCTGAAATATTACACATCTACGTTAAATTATGGTCCTTCGAAAATATTCTTTCAAATTTCGCATTCAATGACCTTCTGGTCTCCTTAGAATAGTCGCTTAAAAATGAGTTGTTATCGCTGCACAACGAATACATAACAATAACAATCATACGACATCCTATACCCCCACATCAAAAGTAGGACAACAAATGTTTTAGTCCCGACTTTATTACAAATTCATAGGAAAATCTAATATTTAATTCATTTTCTACCATCATTTCACATTCAGTGTAGTATGTAGAAAAAATATTGTCCTTCAAAATTAAAGCCAACACAGCAGCATGAAAATCTATCCGGTTTTGTTTCCATTTCGATTAAATAAATACAGGTGCAACAACAGGTATTTCGATATTCAATTCCATGTATTTTGAGCATCGAAACTTAGTTTTTATTTAATAAATATTCCACGAGCAACGACAAATGTTTTGTGTTATAAAATCCGTGAGTATATATGCAGAGAGACTAAAATAGAAATAAAAACAATAATAGGTTCCCACATACCTACATACACATATGAGAAATAGTAATATAATAATGATAATAGTTGTCATCGAAATAAATGATTTTGTAACCACAGCAACAGCCACAGCCAAACAAATAGAATCACAAAAACAAAAACAAAGTGAGGGACAAAATTGTCATTGTTTTTATTGTTGCTGCTATTTTAGTAATTCATTAATTAAAGGATATAAATTAATGTTAGGATAAGAAAAAACGTCGACAGAAAAAGGAGTTTGCAACAAAAAATAGCTTGGAAACCAAATGTCGAACACGCTCCTGATTTGGTAAACGCACAACCGTGTGTGTGCGTGTGTTTGGCATATGAAATGCTGTTATTAGTGCTGCAAAAAAAGGCATGATTTCAAATGTAAATAAATTCGTACGGTCGTTTAGAATTTGTTTTAATGTTGAATAAACATTAATGAAATCACGATTTTGCCTAATCTCCTCTGCATAAATAGATAATTTTTATGAATTTATGAAAATTATATTCCATTTGCCGTTTTTTTCTTCTGGTTTTTTGCTCTGCCTTTAATGAATGTCATTATTATTCTATTTTATATTAAACAAGTAAGCAAAGGCTATAGTAGGACGGGCCGACCATGTGATACCCTACACCACAACCTGTCGGAATTAGCTATGTAAAACCGCCTTGCACGCTGAATGTCCGGGTTCGATTCCCATCAAATTGTCAATGGTGGCAAAATACCCCTTAGTAATGTTGGCGATATTTGCTGAGTATTTCAGCCATGAAAAACGTCTCCATAAGTGGCAACTTAGGACACTATCAATAACTTAATATGAATCCATTGATATAAGAGAAGCCTCCCTGGTCTTTACAGGGATGTTTGTGGAAAAATATATAAATTATACATTTCTAAATAATATTCGAAAATTGGAAAATTCACATTGATTAGCCCCTCCTGCTACATCTTCAAATTGTCTTTGAGTATCAGGTTCCTCTTTGGAATACACCTAAAATAAATACATATATACCACGCAATTTGATTATTGGGAAAATTGGGAGTTTATTGAAGATCTATCGTCCAAAATTGTGCACTTGTATTTCACATATGCTTCGAAAATAGTTCATTGTGGGCATATATTGTAATATCTAAAATATATTTTATACCGGTAGAAATAACTAATAATGTATAGAAATTCAAAAATTTTGCATGCAAACAAATTTATAAATCCCAAAATTATTCATATTCAATTAAACAGCAACAAAGGGAGTATAAGTCAGTTGCGCTAATGGTGATATACCTTTAGCCTCTAAAAATATATTTATTTTGTAACACGAGTTTGCTTCAAAATACGTGGAATCTGTAGGTATCGTAATATGGGGATATACCAAATCAATTTTAGTAAGCTAAATTTTAAGTTTTGGAAATATTTGAGAATTATTTTTTCAGATTTGTAATTTTAGTTGGAGCCGGCATAGAGTTTGGGAACTTCTGAACTATTATCTCAGGAAGTATGACTTACCCAGGGAAACGGACCAGAATACGGAACGTAAAAAGAACCTTCTTCAAAAAGAAAATAATAATCAAATAGATCTGATACGGGTCTTCAAACTGCACTTTTCCCAAATTTTGGGTGGGAAGTACTCGAAGGACGGACAGATATAGTCCATATTCCGACCCGACACATGACTGGGTAAAATAATACGATGTGTAAAGTTTCGACCGATCAGAAAATCCCCTTGAGAGTTAACTTGCGGATTTGCGGCGCAAGTACATTATGCTGAAAAAATTCATAACGATTCAAAGGGACTCTTAAATTTCCCTTTTCCGAATTTTGTGTAGGAGGTACCCTAAGGACCGATATAGTCTTATCCGATCTATATCTGGAAGGAATAATAATATATGGAAAGTTTGGAGCAAATCGATTGCTCACTTCGCCAGTTATCGTTCACACAAATTTTCGAAAACAATTTTGAACTTTTTTGGGGGAGGTGTGGACCAACATAGCCTACATTGGAACTTAAACAAAGCTTGGGCAAAATATTACGAAGTATAAAATTTGGTTCTAATCGGTAGATCCGTTCGAGAGTTATCGTGCGCACCAGCCAGCTAGACATTAAGAGAGACAGATGAACGGACAGGGCTAAATAGACTCTAAATTGTCTGAAACGAATTTCGTCCAAATATACTTGGGGTCTAAAACCTATATTTCGATGAGACACGTCTTTGGTCGTATTTTGTTTGTATCCCCTTTACCCTAAATCCTGGCGAAGCGACCCCATGTTGCAATATTTGTATAAAAATCCAATTTGACAACTGAAATGAAAAATTCTCTGTCATGATAGAGACGATTTGTAGCATGGGAGAAAACTGTGGTTCTCTACACAAAACACATTATATATATCAGACAAACAAAAAACTGGATATATTAGGCTGGAACTCTGTTATCTGATCACGTACATCAACATAATTGACATCAATTAAAAGGTCAAGAGATCGTCTTCCAAATATAACTCACGAGGGGGAAGGTGTCTTTCAGGAACAAAGATATAAGCTGTTTATTAAATTTTTTCACAATTTTCACACAAAAGTTGTGGTCCATTTAACCCTCTAAACATTATCTGATCGCCATCTTAAATTGCAAGCTTCTTCTTTGTCATATACTCTTACCTTATTTAAAATTTCGAGGCGATCGGACTATTATTGCCACCTACAGAGCAGCTACAAAATCTGATAAAAATTATGTTTTTGGTCCATTTCACCCGCTAAATATTTCACAATCATCACCAATCAAAATAGCGATCTATTCTGATGTGAAACCGACCTCCATACCAAATTTCGTGACGATCGGTCCATAATTGCGGCCTGGAGTTTGATTACAATTTATAATGGACAGACGGACGGACGGACGGACGGACGGACACACATCTCAAAATCGCTTTATCTCGCCGAGATATGAAGATTGGTATACCACATTGGGGGTCTCCGACGAATATTTCGCGGTGTTACATGAATTTTCCCCAAAACAAACTTATAATACCCTCTCCACATAGTGGTGTAGGGTAAAAAACAAAATGAATTTATTAATATAAAGAAGGGAACTTATTTGGATTGCCAATTATAAATCGGTTTTCATTAGTTTTTTGTTTTAATTATAGGAAGAGGAACTCGGACATTCTAAAGACCTACAAAATTTTCTAGAAAAATTTTCAAAGACCACAGTGGCCTATACAATTTTATAGAAAAAATTTCAAAGGAGATAGTTGTCTATGAAATTTTATAGGAAAATGTTCATAGGCCACAGTGGCCTATAACATTTTATGGAAAATTTTTCATTGGCCAAAGTGGCCTATAAGATTTTATAGAAAAGTTTTCATAGGGCACAGTGGCCTATAAGATTTTATAGAACATTTTTCATAGGCCATAGTGGCCTATAACATTTTATAGAAAATTTTTCTAGGCCACAGTGGCCTATAAAATTTTATAGGAAAAATGTCATAGGCCACAGTGGTCTATAAAACTTAATGGACATTTTTTCTTAGGCCACAGTAGCCTATACAATTTTATAGAAAATTTTTCATAGGCCACAGTGGCCTATACAATTTTATAGAAAATTTTTCATAGGCCACAGTGGCCTATACAATTTTATAGAAAATTTTTCATAGGCCACAGTGGTCTATAAAATTTTATAGAAAATTTTTCATAGGCCACAGTGGCCTATAAAATTGTATAGACAATTTGCATAAAACACAGTGACCTATAAAATTTTATAGAAAATTTTTCAGAGGCCACTGTGGCCTATAAAATTTTATAAAAATGTTTTCATAGGCCACTGTGACCTATAAAATTTTATAGAAAAATTTTCATAGGCCACAGTGGCCTATAAAATTTTATAGAAAAATTTTCATAGGCCACAGTGGCCTATAAAATTTTATAGAAAAATTTTTTATAGGCCACAGTGGCCTATAAAATTTTATAGAAAAATTTTCATAGGCCACAGTGGCCTACACAATTTTATAGAAAAATTTTCATAGGCCACAGTGGCCTACACAATTTTATAGAAAAATTTTCATAGGCCACAGTGGCCTATACAATTTTATAGAAAAATTTTCATAGGCCGCAGTGGCCTATAAAATTTCATAGACAATTTTTCATAGGCCACAGTGTCCTATAAAATTTTATAGAAAATTTTTCATAGGCCACAGTGGCCTATAAAATTTTATAGAAAAATTTTCATAGGCCACAGTGGCCTATAAAATTTTATAGAAAAATTTTCATATGCCACATTGGCCTATAACATTTTATAGAAAAATTTTCATAGGCCACAGTGGCCTATGAAATTTTATAGAAAATTGTTCATAGGCCACAGTGGCCCATAAGATTTTATAGAAATTTTTCATATGCCACAGCGGCCTATAAGATTTTATAGAAATATAAAATTTTATAGAAAATTTTTTATAGGCCACAGTGGCCTATTCAATTTAAAAAAAAAAAAACATTTCATAGACCACAGTGGCCTATAAAATTAATGGAAAATTTTTCTTATGCCACAGTGGCCTATAAAATCTTATAAAAAAATTTGTCATAGGTCAGAGTGGCCTATAAAAATTTATTGAAAATTTTCCATAGGCCATAGTGGTCTCCTAAAAATAACCGCTTAAAACTAGTTGTTGTCGCTGCACAACGAATACATAACGATAACAATCATACGTCATCCTATTCCTCCACATCAAAAGTAGGGCAACATTTGAAAACGTCAACAAATGTTTTAGTTCCGACTTTATTACAAATTCATAGGAAAATCTAATATTTAATTCCTTTTCACTTTCAGTGTAGTATGTGGAAAAAAAAATTGTCCTTCAAAATTAAATTCATACACAGCAGCATGACGACAATCTATCCGGTTTTGTTTCCATTTCGATAAAATAAATACAGCTACAACAACAGGTATTTCGATATTCAATTCCATGCATTTCGAGCAGAGAAACTTAATTTTTATTTATTAAATATTCAACGTGCGATGACAAATGTTTTGTGTTATAAAATCCGTGAGCCGTTGCAACCACAGAAATGGCCAGAGCCAAACAAATAGAATCACAAATAAACAGAAACAAAGTGAGGGACAAAATTAGCGTTGTTTTTGTTGTTGTCGCCGTTTTAGTAATTCATTAATTAAAGGATATAAATTTATGCTGGGATAAGAAAAAAAAACATCGACAAAAAAATGAGTTTGCAAAAAAAATCGTTTGCAAACCAAATGTTCAACACGTTCCTGCTGCGCTAAACGCACAAGCGTGTGTGTGTACGTGTGGTCGACATATGAATTACTGTTATTAGAGCTGCAAAAAGGCAAGATTTCAAATCCAAATGTTTTAATGTTGAATATGCATTAATGGAATCACGATTTTGTCTAATCTCCTCTGCATAAATGGACGATTTTTACGAATTTATGAAAATTATATTAAAATTGCCGATTTTCTTTTGTTTTTTTTTGCTCTGTCTTTAATAAATTCCATTATTATTCTATTTTATTTTAAAAAACAATAATGAATATATGAATTAAAAAGAGAAAATTTTTCATAGTTCACTGTGACCTGTAATATTTTATAGAATATTTTTCATATGCACAGTGGCCTATAAAATTTTATAGACATTTTTTCATAGGCCAGAGTGGACTATGAAATTTGATATAGGCCACAGTGGCCTATAAAATTTTATAGAAACATTTTCATAGGCCACAGTGGTCTATAACATTTCATAGAAAAATTTTGATAGGCCACAGTGGCCTTTTATAGAAAAATTTTCATAGGCCACAGTGGTCTATAAAATTTTATAGAAAAATTTTGATAGGCAACAGTGGCCTATAAAATTTTATAGAAACATTTTCATAGGCCACAGTGGCCTATAAAATTTTATAGACATTTTTTCATAAGCCACAGTGGCTTATAAAATTTTATAGAAAAATTTTCATAGGCCACAGCGGCCTATAAAATTTTATAGAAAAATTTTCATAGGCCACAGTGGCCTATAAAATTTTATAGAAAAATTTTCATAGGCCACAGTGGCCTACAAAATTTTAAAGAAAAATTTTCATAGGCCACAGTGGCCTATAAAATTTTATAGAAAAATTTTCATAAGCTACAGTGGCCTATACAATTTTATAGAAAAATTGTCATAGGCCACAGTGGCCTAAAAAATTTTATAGAAAAATTTTCATAGGCCACAGTGGCCTATAAAATTTTATAGAAAAATTTTCATAGGCCACAGTGGCCTATAAAATTTTATAGAAAAATTTTCATAGGCCACAGTGGCCTATAAAATTTTATATAAAAATTTTCATAGCCCACAGTGGCCTATAAAATTTTATAGAAAATTTTTCATAGGCCACTGTGGCCTATAAAATTTTATAGAAAATTTTTCATAGGCCACAGTGGCCTATAAAATTTAATAGAAAGTTTTTCATAGGCCACTGTGGCCTATAAAATTTTATAGAAAATTTTCATAGGCCACAGTGGCCTATAAAATTTTATAGAAAATTTTCATAGGCCACAGTGGCCTATAAAATTTTATAGAAAATTTTCATAGGCCACAGTGGCCTATAAAATTTTATAGAAAATTTTCATAGGCCACAGTGGCCTATAAAATTTTATAGAAAATTTTCATAGGCCACAGTGGCCTATAAAATTTAATAGAAAGTTTTTCATAGGCCACTGTGGCCTATAAAATTTTATAGAAAATTTTCATAGGCGACAGTGGCCTATAAAATTTTATAGAAAATTTTCATAGGCCACAGTGGCCTATAAAATTTTATAGAAAATTTTCATAGGCCACAGTGGCCTATAAAATTTTATAGAAAATTTTCATAGGCCACAGTGGCCTATAAAATTTTATAGAAAATTTTCATAGGCCACAGTGGCCTATAAAATTTTATAGAAAATTTTCATAGGCCACAGTGGCCTATAAAATTTTATAGAAAATTTTCATAGGCCACAGTGGCCTATAAAATTTTATAGAAAATTTTCATAGGCCACAGTGGCCTATAAAATTTTATAGAAAATTTTCATAGGCCACAGTGGCCTATAAAATTTTATAGAAAATTTTCATAGGCCACAGTGGCCTATAAAATTTTATAGAAAATTTTCATAGGCCACAGTGGCTTATAAAATTTTATAGAAGATTTTCATAGGCCACATTGGCCTATAAAATTTTATAGAAAATTTTCATAGGCCACAGTGGCCTATAAAATTTTAAAGAAAAATTTTCATAAGCCACAGTGGCCTATAAAATTTTATAGAAAAATTTTCATAGGCCACTGTGGCCTATAAAATTTTATTGAAAATTTTCATAGGCCACAGTGGCCTATAAAATTTTATAGAAAATTTTCATAGGCCACAGTGGTGTTGGTGTAATAGCGGAATTAAATAAGAAGAAAAGTACACGAGATATAAAACGAAATTGATCTTTATTCAAAGACTTCAAGTTAAGGAGTGAAATGTAATAAAGTAGAAAACTCATATGAGAGTTATAGAAAGACAATAGTGTTTGGATTGGACGAAACTTAAGCAATTGGGGTTGCCAGATTCTTACATACCCTCCTGCAATCCAAATACTATTTTACAAGAAGATAATTCAGAAAATCTCAAAAAGCATGTTACAAAATTTGTTATGTTTTACTTTAGATAAACATTTTGTGATCAAATCAGCAACATTTTCTTCAGAAGCCACATATTGGATTGTTATTTCTTTGTTGTCGAACTTCTCTCTTATATAGTGGTAGCGAATGTCAATATGTTTACTTCTCTTATGTGCTACCGGATTTTGCACCAGAAATTGAGCGCTTTGGTTGTCACAATTCAAAACAGTTGCTACTCTAACATATTCTTCCAGGCCAATTTCTCTTAGTAAACTCCGTTGGTAAACAATCTCTTTCGTTCCTTGACACATGGCTACATACTCTGCTTCCATCGAACTTAATGAAACAAAGCTTTGTTTCTGTGACTCCCACGCTACTGGTCCCCCAGACATAAAAATTACAAATCCGGAATAGGACTTTCTGTCACTAACATCTGAGCCCCAGTCAGCATCTGTGTATAAAACTAAACCATTATTATTTTTATCGTATGTCAACGTACCTTTTGGTTTCCCTTTGAGGTATCTAAGTACATGCTTCGCTGCTATGAAATGCTCTTTCTCAGGGTGACTATTAAATTGAGCCAACTTGGACACAATATCGGTTATATCAGGGCGAGAATACACTGACAGGTAATTCAGTGCACCAATTAATGATTGATATTTGTTAACATCATATCCGCAACAATTCTCTTTTGAACACTTTTCCAGAACCATTCCATTCATACTAGGTGTACTTGCCGGTTTACATTCGGTCATCTGCCATTTCTCCAATAATTCGTTGACATATTTCTCTTGGTGAATACTAATCTTGCCACGAAGACCATCTCTTTCTTGGCTGGCCCTCTGTCTACAGCATCAACATATTTATTTAGCTCACGTACCACACCTTTCATGATTTCTTCAGATAAACAGCACAGCAGAAGGTCATCTACGTACACAGCCACAAGAACTAAATCTTGGTCTTTATTTTTCACGTACAAACAGTTGTCAGATTTACATCTCTCGAACCCAATGTTTACCAAAACATCATTCAACTTTTGTTCCAGTCCCTGCCGGCCTGTTTCAATCCATACAGGGATTTGTTCAACTTGCAAACACGATCCGGATAATTGGTGTCGACGAACATTTGTGGTTGTCTCATAAAGACTTCTTCCTCTAACTCACCATTCAAATAGGCAAACACAACGTCAATGTGGTTCAGCAAATAACCCTTCTGAGCTGCCACGGCAAACAACATACGCACTTCAGACATTCGTATAACTGGGGAGTAAGTTTCTGTATAATCTAGTTGGGGTTTCTGCGAAAAACCTTGTGCAACTAATCTGGCCTTATATTTTTCCACTTCGCCATTCTGGTTTCTTTTGGTCACAAAAACCCACTTACATCTCACGATGTTCCTGTTTGTTGGTTTTTCTACGAGTTTCCATGTCTTTTTCTTTTGTAAACAATCGAATTCTGCATGCATTGCTTCTTTCCACCTTTCCGCATTTTTACTCTGCATTGCCTCTGCTACTGATTTTGGATCTTCTTTATCGAAATAGGCATAATTTAATAAAGCATTAGAAGCTGCTTCCACCACACGTAATTTCCTTGGTCGCCCTCTTCTTCCAGTTCTATTCACCTTTGGTCTTCCTCTCTTTCGTTTTTGACCAGACTCACCGTCGTCACTTTCATCAACTGATGTTTCCATTTCATCTTCTATTACTGGATCAGCTGTATTTACGTTTTTGTTTTGTTCTTTGTCCGCACCAATATCTACTACAAACCAGTCATCATTACTCTCGCTCTCTCCATCATCACCAATTCCAAAATTTGAGAAACTGTTCTCAAAAAATTTGGCGTCACGGGCAATTGTTATTGTTTTAAAATTTCTATTATACAAACGGTAGCCCTTTGTTTGATGTGCGTAACCAACGAATGTTAGTTGCTCGCCTTTGGGTAGTAATTTTGATTTTCCCTTTCTCCTATTCAATGCCACTACGTCACAACCAAAAATACGTAGGTGGACAACGGAAGGTTTACGCCCATACCAGCATTCGTATGGAGTCTTGTTCTGCAACACTTTTGTAGGGCAACGATTCCTAATGTATACCGACGTATTCAATGCTTCTGACCATCTCCATAAGGGTTCTATTTGCCCTTTCGGCTATTCCGTTTTGTTGTGGAGTATACACAACTGTTGTCTGATGGTTTATACCTTCGGATTTTAAAAACATTTGAAAATCATTATTAAGGTACTCCGTACCATTATCACTCCGTAAGGTTTTCAGAACATATCCAGTCTGTTTTTCAACATTCGATTTGTACTGTTTAAAAGCTTGAAGGGCATCACTTTTTCTCTTCAGAAAATACACTGTTATGAATCTTGAGAAATCATCTATGAACGATATAAAATATCGTGATCCGCCTTCACTTCTTACCCGCATCGGCCCACAAATATCGGTATGCCCCAATTCCAATGGATGTTTCGAAAAAGTTTTTCCATAACTTGTAAATGGTTGGCTAGTAATTTTGCACATTGAACATGTCGTGCATGACAAATTTTCAATGTCTTTTGCCTCGAAAAACATACCTCGTACCAAACCTCCATTTAATAATTTCTGCATATCATTTGCGTTGAGATGTCCATACCGTTTGTGCCAGAGTACACTATCATCATTTTTCTTTGCCATCATCAACCGTTCCATTCTCACCAGTTCCACCAAAAACATACCAGCATTAGCCACAGCTTTAAATAGAATACCACCTTGTGTTGTTGTTGCTATTACTTTCTCTTTTGAAAAATTTACCTTGTTCCCATGCTCAATCATTTTATATACCGATATAAAATTGGCACTCAACTTTGGTACAAAGAGAACGTTAGTTAGTGTGATGTCGGTAAATTCCGATTTGACATGTACATCACCTATCCCCTCTGCATACACACAATCACCAGATGCGAGAGTGATTTTTTGGTTATGCTCTTTCAGTGATGAGAACAATGTTTTATCTCCACCCATATGGGAACTCGCTCCACTATCCACGATCCACATATTTTCTGTGGAACAAAAATTAAAATCTCCTGCACTCATCACTGCAGCGTTGTTGTTGTATTTCTTACATTGAGATCTTATGTGACCACGTTTACCGCATGCATAGCACTTGATATTATTTCTTCTGTTTTCGTCACTCTCTTTTGTGTTGTTGCCTTTTCTATTTTTGTTATATGCTTTATTCTTGTAGTTCGCTGCAAAAACATGTTCTTCATCGATGTGGGGTTTTTCTTCACGTCTGTGACTTTCTTCCAATATTTTGACCTTCAAAGTATCAATTGGCGGCAAAACGTCTCGGCTTTCCATTGCGATTCTGAAACTTTCATATTCCTCTGGTAGGCTGCATAACAAGACAATACTTACAAAGTCTTCAGGAATTTTTATATCGATTTCCCTTAGAGAATCCACCAGATTGCAAAATTCATTCAATTGTTGTGCAAAAGAAATTCCGTCCTGAATTCTAAATCTCACCAAGCGCTTAAATAATGTCACCTTGCGTGCTGGATTCTTTCCTACATAGATGTTACTTAAAGTATTCCAGGCATATTTGGCAGATTTACATTTTTTGATGTGGATTAACTCCGATGGTTTAATACTGAGCGTAATTGTTGCTAACGCCTTCATGTCCAACGCCTTCCATGAAGCCTTCTCCTCGGTTGTACCTGCTACAGGACACATTTCTTCAACCACCGACCAATAGTCCATTGTAATCAAGAGGCTTTTCATATGGACGGCCCAACTAGAATCGTTCTCCCCATTTAATTTTTCTATTTGAAGCGACCCGGACATATTTACTCCGAAAATTAATGACTCTTTACTTTTACTTCAAATTTATAATTTCTCGACCGACTATTAATTATCTTATTTAACTGCTAGGCATACTGGGCCCATAACCTTTGTTGGTGTAATAGCGGAATTAAATAAGAAGAAAAGTACACGAGAAATAAAACGAAATTGATCTTTATTCAAAGACTTCAAGTTAAGGAGTGAAATGTAATAAAGTAGAAAACTCATATGAGAGTTATAGAAAGACAATAGTGTTTGGATTGAACGAAACTTAAGCAATTGGGGTTGCCAGATTCTTACAAATTCTTACAAATTCAGGCATGGCTTGGAATACCTTTGAATGCAGCGGCTGTCGAAGGCTAGTTTATAATCGACAAAAAGGTGGTAGGTGTCGACCTGCATCTCTTGGGTCTTCTCCAGGATTTGCCGCAGGGTAAATATCTGGTCAATGATGGACTTGCCAGGTCTAAAGCCGCATTGGTATGGTCCAATTATCTCGTTGACCATAGGCTTTTGTCGTTTGCACAATATGCCTGACACGGTCTTGTAGGCAATAGGGAGTAGACTTATGCCCCTATAATTAGAGCATACAGTCTTATCTCCTTTCTTGTGGACGGGGCACAGGATACTTAGGCTCCAATCGTCGGGTACTCGTTCTTCCTGCCAGATGATGAATACACCTTATCGGCGTGTCGCCTCCGGTTTTGAACAGCTCGGCTGGTAAGCCATCGGCTTCTGCTACCTTATTATTCTTCAGCCGGTTTATTGCTGTCTTTACCTCATCTTGGCTGGGCGGTATACATTCAATATCATCTTCTGGGTATTGTATCTCTTGTATCTTCACCGTTTTCGCTACTATCGGATACCAACAGTTTGGTGAAATGTTCTTTCCATATCCTGAGCACACTATTTGCATCCGTGCCAAATTACTTTGCTGATCTCTACAGGAAGATGTGCCTGTACCAAAGCCATCAGTTTTATGCTTGACTCTATGGTAGAATTTTCGGACTTCATTCTGGTTCCTGTAAATCTCGATTTTTAAACACTCCCGTTTTTCCATCTCTCTCTTTTTCCTGTGGAAAAGACGTTTCTCCTCTCTCATTTTCTCCCGATATCTCTTTCGTGCGCTACGCGTTGCTACGGATTGTAAAGTAGCCCTATATGCCGCATTTTTCTCTTCGTTAGCAGCACGACACTCATGATCATACCATGAATTCCTTGGTGGAGGTCTCTGGTATCCAAGTACTGATTTTACGGCTGTTTGCATGGAGTGGGCAATGTTTTGCCATTGTCCTGATATGTTATCGGGACGAGGAGTGCTTTGCAATTTTGCTTTTAATCGAATTGCAGCGAATCTTTCATTCACTGGGTTGAAGCTGGAGATGTTTGCGGGGTTCGTCATCTTTAGAGGGATTTGTTTTTCTTATCTTTCGTTTTTTTTTTCATAGTATGCTGCTTCTTCTAGGGGAGGCTTACTAACCCGAAGCCCAGACCCACATTTTAGCTCACTACCTTTAACAGGCGTTAAAAGCAGCTACCCCAGGTGACACCACTGACCTCCGTGTCCACTTGAGATGAGAGAGGGATCAAGATAAATCCTGGACTTTGCCATGTTAAAGCCGGTCAGGACCGTTCCTTGGTATCTTTCATCCCCTACGTCACATATGGTACATCATTTGATATAATTTGTTATTGTGTAAAGGGGTTTGCGGGAATTTGTGAAATTTAAGGAGGAGGTTTCGGAAATTCGTACTTAGTTATTTAAATGTAAATTATTATATTATAAATTTATTCTCCATACTTCCTCTAGAATGAACAGAAAGTTTCAAAAGACCCACCCTAGTGATATTGTTGCAATACACGAAGAGCCTTATTATTCTACACAGACAGATCCAATCAGCACAGTCTGGAAACGCAAAATCCGTCATGTATTGTCACCTACGAAAATGATATATATATTTTATATATACATATTTTTTAATTAGGTTTCTCTCATAGGTCATTTAGGTCCACCACTTCTGTTATTGTTTTTTTAATCAAGATCTGAGGGTATTTAGCTGTTGGAACGCCGACTTATTCCATTTTTACAGTGTTTTATTTAACTTGCTTTGGTGTCCGTTTAGCTCAAATTTAGTAACTCATTTTAAACACAGTTGCAATTGACCAATCGAACTGAAACTTTGCACACTTTTCAGATTTGAATGATAATATGAAACCAAAACCAATATGGGTCCATTTTTTCCTATAGCCCCCATTTTTTGTCCGAATATGGGTCAGATTTTCGTTCAGCCCCCATATAACGGTACAACTCGATTTAAGGCAATTTAAAGTTTTTATCTACATTTTCGGCCTAAATTGACTGTAATTTTAATTATTTGTTTTTAATTCTTCTGTGTTTAATATGGAATTCCAGGTATGACTATTGTCATGACTTATACGCTCTAGCAGCCCACAAATTAAACAATAACAAAGTCGCAAAATATTGTCGTAGCTTCATTCTTGATTGTTGAAGCTGATTGTTCACAGCCGAAAATTTTTAGGATTTCATGGTAATTTATGTATGACTTTACAACTTTACGCTTGAATTGCAATACGTTTTTTCCTCTTCGGTTTGTGGTTTTGCCTTTGAACAAAATGCCAACCCTTCCTTTTGTTACCCGATAGTCATAAAAACATCCCTCTCTCACACACACACTTATCGGGCTTCTGCCTTTGAAGTTCTTGAAAGGTCTACGACGATAACTACAAGATTATTCAATAGCATTACAACTTCGCTTTTAAATTGTGTACACACTATAATCCTTTCATTATTTATCCTTTGCCAATACCGATGTCATGGTTTCGTCGTTGCTATTGCCAAACACAATTATAGTAACTTATTATTTAAGGACATCATGAATTCTTAAATTGTAGCCGAGTCGCGGCCATTCATCTGCGAGCAGGAGCACGACAAAGGAAAAGTTAAAAATTATCGATGCTACCTAAAATGTGTTGTTGTTCCTGCGTTTTATTTAAATGTTGTTTAAATAATTTTCTTTGCCTTAAATTCACTCAATGTGCTTCGGCCTCAAGAGGTGGGATGGAGGGAGCACTTTCATGCAAAAAGATATGCCAAGAAATTAATAAACCCATTATTTTTTATTGAAATTATTCATTGATAGGATGTAAACAGTTTATTTAAAACTAGCAAATGCCCGCTACTTCGTATGCGGAAAGGGACGAAAATATATATAAACAATATTTAATACGGGAATGGTGAATACTGGAGATTCTGTTGTACTAAGACCTATTTTTATTACCAATATTTTTTTCGATTGTAGTCAGAATTTACAAAAAAATCTGAAGTATCGCATCCCTACACAACTACCATATTTTTTATTTCGAATTTCCAAAACTACGTATCATATTGCAAATTTCAGATTTGACTCCTGCTTTTAACCCTTCACTAACACAGCATTCCCTTCCAGTACGAATTTCCAAACACTAAACTTTATCTCACGCCTTCACAACAACAATCATGCACATTTACAATGCAAGGTTCTAGCTTTAGCGGTTTCGCCCAGAACCCGAATAGGTCCGTTAAATTTTCGGCATTCAAAATGGCCATAAAAATCCAAAATGACCATAAAAATCCACGTTTTCGTATATCCCCATATAACGGTACCTCTCGACTTAGTGTATTTTAAAAGATTACTTCCTTATATTCAACATATATCCTAACCCCAATTCTCTTTTCCAGCTTTATCTGTTCTCCTGAAACCCATTATAGTACTATTTTGTACTTTTTGTATAAATAAGTACGAATTTTCAAAACCTCTTCCCTACCTCCACTCTAAACACCAATTGCTAATCTAGTACCGAATTTCAAAATTCCAGTTCTACCCTTTACAAAGTCAAAATTGTACAAAATTCTCTACCATATAGCAAATACCAAAAGGTACCAAATTTTGTACCTTTTAGCACTTTTCGTACACGATTTTCCAAAATGTACTTTCATATCCCAGCTCTATCCGTTCACTTAACCCCAATTTATAGCCAATGTAGTTCCATTTAGCACTTTTCCATAGGTATGAATTTCCAAAACTACCTCAATCCTCACTCCAACAGTAATTTGTTCACGCAAATACAGCGAAATCCGTACCAATTAGTACTGCTTCGTTCACATTAGTACCATTTTCCAAAGCTTCCTCCATATCTCAATTCTATATTCTAACAGTAATCTTAATTCCAAATTTCAGGATTCCAGCTCTTCAAATCCAAATCCAAATCATACTCAACTCACTACCATTTAGGACTTTTCGACCTTTGGTACATCTTTCTTACTCTTAATCAGTGACCCCCATTCCAAATTTCAGGATTCCGGCCCTATTCGTTAACCCATATCTAAATTGTATTATATTTAGTAATATTTAACACTTTTCGTATAAGTTTAGTTCGAATTCCAAAAACCTTTCATTTTTACTCTTCAACAGTTATTCTCATTCCAAATTTCAGGATTCCAGATCTATCCGTTCACCCAAATCCAAATTGTACTAAATTTAGTATCATTTAGTACTTTTCGTGCACTTTTAGCTCGAATTTCTAAAAACCTTTCTTTGTTACTCTCCATCAGTGACCCTCATTACAAATTTCAGGATTCAAGCTCAATCCGTTCACCCAAATCCAAATTGTACTAAATTTAGTACCATTTATAACTTTTCGTGCGCTTATAGTTCGAATTTACAAAAACCTTTCTTTGTTACTCTCCACCACTGACCCTAATTTCAAATTTCAGGATTCCAGCTCTATCCGTTCATCCAAATCCAAATTGTACAAAATTTAGTACCATTTAGTACTTTTCGTACCCTTATAGTTCGAGTTTACAAAAACCTTCATTGTTACTCTTCATCAGTGACACTCATTCCAAATGTCTGTATTCCAGTTCAATCCGTTCACCCAAATGAAAATTGTACTAAATTTAGTACCAATTAGTACTTTTCGTATCCTTATAGTTCGAATTTCCAAAAACCTTTCATTGTTACTCTTCATCAGTGACCCTCATTCCAAATGTTTGTATTCCCGCTCTATCCGTTCACTCAAACCCAAATTGTACTAAATTTAGTACCATTTAGTACTTTTCGTGCACTTATAGTTCGAATTTCTAAAAACCTTTCTTTGTTACTCTCCATCAGTGACCCTCATTACAAATTTCAGGATTCCAGCTCTATCCGTTCACCCAAATCCAAATTGTACTAAATTTAGTACCATTTAGTACTTTTACCCTTATAGTTCGAATTTACAAAAACCTTTCATTGTTACTCTTCATCGGTAACCCCCATTCCAAATGTCTGTATTCCAGATCAAAATTGTACTAAATTTAGTATCATTTAGTACTTTTCGTACCCTTATAGTTGGAATTTCCAAAAACCTTTCATTGTTACTCTTTATCAGTGACCCTCATTCCAAATGTCTTTATTCCAGCTCTATCCATTCACCCAAATCCAAATTGTACTAAATTTAGTACCATTTAGTACTATACGTGCACTTATAGTTCGAATTTCCAAAAAGTTTTCTTCGTTACTCTCCACAATTGACCGTAATTTCAAATTTCAGGATTCCAGCTCCATCCGTTCACACAAATCCATATTGTACTAAATTTAGTACCATTTAGTAATTTTCGTACACATAAGTACGAATTTCCAAATTCACTCTCATGTCTCAATCATACACTTCAACAGTAATCTTAATTCCAAATTTCAGGATTCCAGTTCTATCCGTTCACCCAAATATAATTTGTACTAAATTTAGTATCATTTAGTACTTTTCGTACACATTAGTACGATTTTCCAAAAACATTTAATTACATCAACACCACTTCCCTACCTTGATTTCCATACTAAATTCCATGATTCTAGCTATATCCGTCTAAAATATACAATTGGTACTAAATTTTGTAAATTTTAGTACTTTTCGTTCACTTAGAGGTCGATTTTCCAAAAACCCTTTGGTACATCTTTCTAGATCTCCATCAGTTACCCTCATTCCAAATTTCAGAATTCTAGCTCTTACCGTTTCCCTAATACAAAGGGTACCATATTTAGTACCTTTTAGTACTTTTCGTACACTTCTGGTTCGAATTTCCAAAAACCCAGCCTTATCTCACCCCTACACACCAACAGCAACCTACACCCAAAATTTCAACTTTCTAGCTTCAGCGGTTTCGTCTGGGCGGTGATGAATCAGTCAGTCAGTCAGTGAATACCTCACCTCACTGCTCTTTTATATATATAGAAGATAAATGGTTGTTTTCCCATTGTTAACATTGCCGTTACTGCTTTGGTTGTTGTTCTTGTTTTCGTTAAGGCTTTTAATGTTGTTATTGTTATTGTATCAGTATTATTTTGCAAAAAAGCAATTTCCCATGGTAAACAAACTCAAGAGGGAGAGAATGATTTACTGACTCTTTCAGCATTTTCAAATATTTGGGTAAACAAAGAAAGACATTAAAGGGGAGGAATTCGTAAGGAAAACAAGAACCGTTTTTCATTTGAGGAGGGAGTCTGCATTACAGTAGAGAACATTCTAATTTAAAACGTGGAGAAGAATATTTTTCAACGGCCAGAATATTTTTTCCAAGAACCACTAAGCGTGGATGTTTTAAAGAATATTTTTTCCAAGGCTCACAAGGCGTGGAGCTTTTAAAGAATATTTATTCTAAGGACCACAAGGCGTGGAGGTTTTAAAGAATATTTTTTCAACAACCACAATGCGTGGAGGTTTTAAAGAATATTGTTCCAAGGACCACAAGGCGTGGAGTTTTTAAAGAATATTTTTTCAACAACCACAATGCGTGGAGGTTTTAAAGAATATTTTTTCCAAGGACCACAACGCGTGGAGAATTAAAGAGAATATTTTTTCCAAGAACCACAAGCGTGGAGGTTTTAAAGAATATTTTTCCAATGACCACAAGGCGTGGAGGTTCTAAGGAATATTTTCCAAGGAGCACAAGGTATTGAAACTATTTAGGTTTTGCTGTGTCTGTGGATGGCGATGTTCTCTATGTTCTAGAGAGTGAAAGGCAGGTCTTTACTGTTCGGCATCTTTATTGAGAGTGATCTTATTCTACTTAAATGCTACACACGAAACCTTATTTCTACCTATACAATGTGTGTGCATGATCCTAATTACATTTCAATTATCTCTACTGTATGTGTGTGTGTTGCCTTAATGTAACTCATACATATGGTACTTCCAACACTCCTCCTCAACACACATACATACGAATCTACACAAGATCCTAGCCGAACAATTCTTTATTTCCTAACTTACATACTACTCTTGTAAACACATTACAGAGATATATTATATACAGTTTTATTAACGTAAGTATAAAGAATTCCAATCTTCAGGCTCCTCCTGGATGGTGTCTCCCATTGACGTACAATGGCACTCTTCTTCGAAACACATTCGAGATTTTCTATTGCTTGCGGTCTGGTTGTTGTCGTGGACTCTCTCCATTCGTACAACTGTTAGGGTATTGCTATCTCATTCTATTTCTTCGTTTGCCTGCCAGAAACACACTCGATGGCATGAACAAATTTTAGACCCTTTTCGCCGTCAGCTTGATTATTTAGGATCTTCGCTTCTCTCGCGTCAATCTTACGACGACGTTCTCCGCTACTTTACCAACCGCAATAAACGCTGCAGATTTGGGAAAAACAACACATCATTAGGCTTGATGTCTCTGTTGTTAATTACCACTTTCCCTTTTGTTCTGCGCTCGGTCATCATCATATGTCGTAAACTCATTACGATCGCTGTCTAGACACCACATGTTTTTTTTTTTTCATTAACAGTTTTATTGTTCATCGTTGCCAAAACCGTGTACGCATTCACTGTGGGGTTTTCCTTACCCTTTCTCTTTACCTGAGAACTCGGACATTGTGCTGCATTGTTTTTCTGCGTACTCGATGAACTTCTCCTTTGACTCTCTCTCCTTGTTGTTGCTTCAATTTGCGTGGATATTGCTGCCTTTCCTCGATGCCTGCTCGTTTACAACGGACGTAAACACACACAGATGTACTCTTCGATGACCAACATCATTTTTCATCACCAATACCTGCTTAGATAGGGATACATGACACACTGGTTCCTTTGGTCGATGAATTTCTTCCAGAGTACTCCACGCTTCTTTTGCCGATTCACAGTTTCTGGTATCTCTCTTCTCTGAATCACACTCCACACCTCTTGATGAATCTACACGGACTTCATCTTCAGGCTCCAGGTATCGCAATTGTCATCTGACAATCGACGTTGGAAAATGAACTAATCATTTCCATTCTCGGACTCGACACACGATTTTGATTGACAAACAATCGTCACGAGAATTCCTGGGCACTTCCACTTTGGACATTTTCTGGCTGCTACTCACACAGTTTTGCAGGAACTTTTCTTCTTCTGAGAGTGCTCCTGGGCCCATAACCTATTGAACAATTTTAGGTTTTTCTGTGTCTGTGGATGGCGATGTTCTCTATGTTCTAGAGAGTGAAAGGCAGGTCTTTACTGTTCGGCATCTTTATTGAGAGTGATCTTATTCTACTTAAATGCTACACACGAAACCTTATTTCTACCTATACAATGTGTGTGCATGATCCTAATTACATTTCAATTATCTCTACTGTATGTGTGTGTGTTGCCTTAATGTAACTCATACATATGGTACTTCCAACACAAGGTGAAAGTTTTAAAGAATATTTTTTTCCAAGGAGTGGAGTGGAGTTTTTAAAAAATATTTTTTTCAGCGACCAAAAGGCGTGGAGGTTTTAAAGGATATGTTTTTTAAGGACCACAAGGTCTGGAGGTTTTAAAGGTTATGTTTTTCAAGGACCACAAGGTCTGGAGGTTTAAGAGAATATTTTCCAAGGACCACAAGGCGTGAAGGTTTTAAAGAATATTTTTTCAAGGACCACAAGGCGTGGATGTTTTAAAGGATATGTTTTTTAAGGACCACAAAGCATGGATGTTTTAGAAAATATTCTTTCAAACGACGACAAGGCGTGGAGGTTTTAAAGAATATTTTTTTCAGGGACCACAAGGCGTGGAGATTTTAAAGAATATTTTTTTCAGGGACCACAAGGCGTGGAGATTTTAAAGAATATTTTTTTCAGGGACCACAAGGCGTGGAGATTTTATAGAATATTTTTTCAAGGACCACAAGGCGTGGAGGTTTTAAATAATATTTTTTTAACGCCTTGTGGTCGTGGAGGTTTTAAAGAATATTTTTCAAGGACCAGAATGCGTAGAGGTTTTAAAGAATATTTTTGTCAGGGACCACAAGACGTGGAGGTTTTAAAGAATAATTTTTTCAAGGACCACAAGGCGTGGAGGTTTTAGAGAATAATTTTTCCAAGGCGTGGATGTTTTAAAGAATATTTTATCCAACGAACACAAGGCGTGGAGGTTTTAGAGAATAATTTTTCTATGGACTTTAAGGCGTGGAGGTTTTAAAGAATATTTTTTCTATGGACTTTAAGGCGTGGAGGTTTTAGAGAATAATTTTTCCAAGGCGTGGATGTTTTAAAGAATATTTTATCCAACGACCACAAGGCGTGGAGGTTTTAAAGAATATTTTATCCAACGACCACAAGGCGTGGAGGTTTTAAAGAATATTTTATCCAACGACCACAAGGCGTGGAGGTTTTAAAGAATATTTTTTCCATGGACTTTAAGGCGTGGAAGTCTTAAAGAATATTTTTTCCATGGACTTTAAGGCGTGGAGGTTTTAGAGAATATTTTTTCCAAAGACCACAAGGCGTGGATGTTTAAAAGAAATTTTTTTTAGCGCCTTGTGCTCGTGGAGGTTTTAAAGAATATTTTTTCCAAGGACCACAAGGCGTGGAGGTTTTAAAGAATATTTTTCCAAGGACCACAAGGCGTGGAGGTTTTAAAGAATATTTTTCCAAGGATTACAAGGCGTGGAGGTTTTAAAGAATATTTTTCCCAGGACCACAAAGCGTGGAGGTTTTAAAGAATATTTTTCCCAGGACCACAAAGCGTGGAGGTTTTAAAGCTTTTGTCCAAGGACCAAAATGTGTGGAGGTTTTATAAAATATTCTTTCTAAGGATCACAAGGCGCGTAGGGTTTAAAGAATATTTTTTCCAAGGACCACAAGTCGTGGAGTTTTAAAAAGAAGATTTTTTCCAAGGACCACAAGGCGTGGAGGTGTTAAAGAATATTTTTTCCAAGGACCACAAATCGTGGAGGATTTAAAGAATATTTTTCCAAGGATCACAAATCGTGGAGTTTTAAAAAGAAGATTTTTTCCAAGGACCACAAGGCGTGGAGGTTTTAAAGAATATTTTTCCAAGGACCACAAGTCGTGGAGTTTTAAAAAGAAGATTTTTTCCAAGGACCACAAGGCGTGAAGGTTTTAAAGAATATTTTTTCCAAGGACCACAAGGCGTGCAGGTTTTAAAAAATATTTTCTCCACTGACCACAAGGCGTGGAAGTTTTAAAGAATATTTTTTTCAAAGGACCACAAGGCGTGCAGGTTTTAAAAAATATTTTCTCCACTGACCACAAGGCGGTGGAAGTTTAAAATATTTTTTTTTCCAGGGACCACAAGGCGTGGAGGTTTTAAAGAATATTTTTTCCATGGACCACAAAGCGTGGAGGTTTTAAAGGATGTTTTTTCCAAGGACCACAAGGCGTGAAGGTTTTAAGAATATTTTTTCCAAAGACCACAAGGCGCGGAGCTTTTAAAGAATATTTTTCCCAAGGACCACAAGGCGTTGAGATTTTAAAGAACATTTTTTTTAAAGGAAAACAAGGCATGGAGGTTTTGAAGAATATTTTCCAAGGACCACAAAGCGTGCAGGTTTTAGAGAATACTTTTTCCAAAGACCACAAAGCTTGGTGGTTTTAAAGAATATTTTTTTCAAGGGCCACAAGGTGTGGAGGTTTCAAAGAATATTTTTCCAAGGACCACAAAGCGTGGAGGTTTTCAAGAATATTTTTCAGGGATCACTAGGCGTGGAGGTTTTAAAGAATATTTTTTCAAGGACCGCAAAGCTTGGATGTTTTAGAGAATACTTTTTGAGGAGCTTAAGGGCCACAAAGCGTGGATGTTTTAAAGAATAAGCGTGGATGTTTTGAAGAATATTTGTTCCAACGACCAGAAAGAGTGGAGGTTTTAAAGAATATTTTTCAACGTCTTGTGGTCGTGGAGGTTTTAAAGAATATTTTTTCCAAGAACCACAATGCGTGGAGATTTTAAAGAATATTAATTTTTCAGGGACTATAACGCATGGAGGTTTTAAAGAATATTCATTTGAGGAGGGAATCTGTTTTACAGTATAGAACATTCTAATTTTAAGCGTGGAGAAGAATATTTTTTCAAGGACCAGAATATTTTTTCCAAGAACCACTAAGCGTGGATGTTTTAAAGAATATTTTATCCAAGGACCGCAAGACGTAGAGGTCTTAAAGAATATTTTTTCCAAGGACCACAAGGCGTGGAGGTTTTAAAGAATATTTTTCCCAAGGACCACAAGACGTGGAGGTTTTAACGAATATATCTTCCAAGGACCACAAGGCGCGGTGGTTTTAAAGAATAATTTTTCAAGGACCATAAAGCGTGGAGATTTTAAAGATTTTTTTAAAGGAACACAAAGAATGGAGGTTTTAAAGGCGTGGAAGTTTTAAAGATTTTTTTTAAAAAAATATATTTTTTCTAATGACCACAAGGTGTGGAGGTTTAAAAAGAATATTTTTTCGAAGGACCACAAGGCTTGGAGGTTTAAAAAGAATATTTTTTCCAAGGACCTCAAGGCTTGGAGGTTTTAAAGATTTTTTTCCAAGGACCACTATGCGTGGATTTTTTAAAGAAATTTTTTTTTCCAAAGACCACAAGGCGCGTAGGTTTTAAAGAATATTTTTTCAAGGACCACATGACGTGGATGTTTTAAAAAAAATATTTTCTCCAGGACCAGAAGGCGTGCAGGTTTTAAAAAATATTTTTCAAGGATCACCAGGCGTGGAGGTTTTAAAGAATATTTTTCAACGTCTTGTGGTCGTGCATTTGCATATTTTTTAAAACCTGCACGCCTTCTGGTCCTGGAGAAAATATTTTTTTTAAAACATCCACGTCATGTGGTCCTTGAAAAAATATTCTTTAAAAGCTCTACGCCTTGAGGTCCTTGGAAAGAATATTTTTTAAAACCTCCACGCATTTTGCTCCTTGGAAAAAAATCTTTAAAACCTCCACGCCTTGTGGTCCTTGGATATTTTTCCCAAGGACCACAAGACGTGGAGGTTTTAACGAATATATCTTCCAAGGACCACAAGGCGCGGTGGTTTTAAAGAATAATTTTTCAAGGACCATAAAGCGTGGAGATTTTAAAGATTTTTTTAAAGGAACACAAAGAATGGAGGTTTTAAAGGCGTGGAAGTTTTAAAGATTTTTTTTAAAAATATATATTTTTTCTAATGACCACAAGGTGTGGAGGTTTAAAAAGAATATTTTTTCGAAGGACCACAAGGCTTGGAGGTTTAAAAAGAATATTTTTTCCAAGGACCTCAAGGCTTGGAGGTTTTAATTTTTTTTTTTCCAAGGACCACTATGCGTGGATTTTTTAACGAAATTTTTTTCCCAAAGTCCACAAGGCTTGGAGGTTTTAGAGAATCTTTTTCCAAGGACCGCAGGGCGTGAATGTTTTAAAAAATATTTTTTCCAATGACCACGAGGCTTGGAGGTTTTAGAGAATATTTTTTCCAAGGATCAGAAGGCGTGGAGGTTTTGAAGAATATTTTTCAAGGACCACAAAGCGTGGATGTTTTAGAGAATATTTTTTCCAAGGACCACAAGGCGTGGAGGTTTTAAAGATTTTTTTCCAAGGAGCAAAATGCGTGGAGGTTTTAAAAAATATTCTTTCCAAGGACCTCAATGCGTGGAGATTTTAAAGAATATTTATTTTTTGGGGATTACAGCGCGTGGAGGTTTTAAAGAATATTTTTTTCCAAGGATCACAAGGCGTGGAGGTTTTAAAGAATATTTTCCAAAGATTACAAGGCGTAGAGGTTTTAAAGAATATTTTTCCAAGGACCACAAGGCGTAGAGCTTTTAAAGAATATTTTTTCAAGGACCACATGACGTGGATGTATTAAAACGCGAGGATTCTTGAATTGAAGTTTATTGATAAATTAATTGAAAAATGTGTATTACAAAATTATGTGTGTATCGTGCAAAGGAAAAAGTATACAATGACAAATTTTTCTTTCTACAACATATTCATACAAAAACCAAAGCCTTCTTTGTTTCATATAAGTAGTGGATTGCTTCGTTCCACAACACCTCCCCTCGAAGTAAATACACTACTGTTGATATTGCTGGTTCATCAAACCCAAATTAGTTGAACAGAAGTTGTGTTTATTTCTATTGAGTCCTTTGGTCAGCACATCAGCAGGCATATCTTCAGTTGATAGATATTCAAGGGATATATTGCCATTTCGAACACAGTCGCGTACAAAATGATGACGGATATCAATATGTTTCGTACGGGCACTGTATCCAAAGTTTTGTATAAGTTTTTGCGCGCTTTGACTATCATTATACAAAGTTATGTTTTCGGTATTTAAACCAATGCTATTCAAAATTCCTTTCAGATAAATTGCTTCTTTAGTTGCTTCAGCTATTGCAATATATTCTGCTTCGGTACTGGAGAGTGAAACCGTTCTTTGTTTACGAGCTTCCCAACTTATCGCTCCTCCAGCCAATATAAATGCATAACCAGAATACGAACGACGATCTGAAATGTTTCCACCCCAATCAGCATCAACAACGCCAAATAAATTTTCATTGGTTTTCTTAAACAGTAAACCGTAATCGAGCGTTCCTTTCAAATATCTCAGAATTCTTTTTACTGCTTTCCAGTGTTCTTCAGTATAGTTGGAATTAAACTGACTCATGAAATTGACAGCATATGCAATATCGGGACGCGTTGTGACTGCTAAGTACATTAATGCACCTATTAATTTTTGATATGGATATCTGGACATTGCTTCTTCATCTTTTTCAGATGGTACTGCTAGCTTACAATTTGCTTCAATAGGTGTTGAGGAGGGTTTACAATCTTTCATTCCAAAACGGTCAAGTATCAATTCAGCGTACTTACGTTGAGATAAAAATACTTCATGTGCTTCGAGATTTTGTTCAAAGTGTATACCCAGACACTGCTTAACTTCACCAATATCCTTCATATCAAACGATTTCGATAGTGACATCTTAATGGAGTTTATCCATTCTGGTTCGTTTGATGCCAACAATAAGTCGTCAACATATATAGATATCAACAAAAGCTTATTGCCTTCCCTCTTCGAGAATAAACATGGATCTTGAGCAGTTGGTTTCAGGCCTAATTCCTTTAATTTCTCCGTTAGTTTGTAGTACCACATAAGACCAGATTGACGTAAACCATATAAGGCTTTATTGAGTTTGCACACAGGGGTTTTCTTCATTCTCAAATCCTTTAGCCATTTACTAGCAGTATCATTGACCTCTTTGCTGTATTTCCCATTCTTTTTTGGCGATTGTCCTAATTTGATGCTCGCAAGTATTGACTCTAATTCATCTGGAACTTGCATAAAAACATTTTCATCTAAATCGCCATTTAGATACGCCGTCACAACATCCATTTGATGTATCACCAGATCGAATTCTGCAGCCAAAGCTGCCAAAAGTCTAATCGACGATGATCTCGCAACAGGAGAATATGTTTCGTGAAAATCTTCACCAGGTCTCTGCGCATATCCTTTTGCTACTAATCGAGCTTTCTTCTTTCCATTTTCTTTGGTTCGGAACACCATTCGACTACCCACAGTAGCCCTTTCAGGAGGCTTTTCAACTATTTCCCAAGTATTATTTTTAATTTGGGACAAATATTCATCCTCTATAGCTTTCTTCCATTCTTTTGCATCTTGACTTTTCAAAGCTTCATCTATTGTCTTCGGATCATTTATAGTAGATAAGTATGCGTACTCACATTCTTCGAAGTTTTCCTCCTCGGTATTTTCAGATTGATCGCTGCTAACATCTTGAACTGTATGGAATATTTTTCTGGGTCTTCCCTGGTTTCCAAGTCTTTCAAGTTTCGGACGCCCTCTACCTCTTTTTTGAGTTGTCTCATTTTCTGAATGTTCAACCAAATTTTCAACTAACGTTTCATTTTCAGCATCACTATTTGATATACCTTCATTTAATGTTTCCGCTTCTCGCTCAGGCGACTTATCTTGACATTCAATTTCTATTTCATTGTGTATTTCGGATTCATAAAAGTCGTCGTAGGATTTTTCAAATCCACTTTCGTTAATAAATTTTACGTCTCTACTTATTAAGATTTCTCTTTTCCGTGGACACCACATACGGTAAGCTTTCGATTCAGAAGAATAGCCCACAAAAACACATAATTCTGATCTGGACTCAAATTTAGATTTAGGCTTCTTGTTTAAAACGTAACCTTTGGAACCAAATATTTGCATATGTACCACAGAAGGTTTCATATTTGTCCACGTTTTGTATGGTATCTCATCCGTTGCTGACGTTACACATCGATTTCGAATATAACACGCTGTATTTATAGCTTCAGCCCAAAAAGATGGTGGCGAACCGGCATGTTTCATCATACATCTTGCCATTTCTACAAGTGTTCTATTTTTACGTTCTGCCATACCATTTTGCTGTGGCGTATATGTTGTAGTTAGCCGACGTTTTATACCACTTTTCTCTAAATATTTGTCGAATTCCCGATTACAGTATTCTTTTCCGTTGTCCGATTGAAGGTTTTTTATTTTGCGACCTGTCAAGTTTTCAGCATATGTTTTATATTTCTGAAAAGCTGAGAATACTTCCGACTTGTGTTTTAAAAAGTATACTTCACACCACCGAGATTTTTCATCAATAAAAGTTACGAAGTATCTTGCACCGCCATTTGATTGGCATCTCATTGGCCCACATACGTCACTGTGAACTATTTCAAGTAAATCTTTGCATGTATTGTGTTCTTTCTTTGGAAATTTTCCCCGAGTTTGTTTTTCACTGATGCACACCTCGCATGTTGAAAGTTTGGAATCGTTTTTAAATTTTAAACCGTAAACTTTGTCACTATTTGCCATTTTCTTCAAATCTTTTTCATTTAAGTGACCCATTTTAAAATGCCATGCATCAATTTCATTTTTAGGTTCTACAATATTTACAGAATTTTCAAGTTTTTCAATATAATATAGGTTACCGATTCTTTTAGCAGTTAAAATCACCTTTTTGTTTTTATCAATTATAACTGCGTCGTTCTTACGAAATTTTACTTCATAACTGTTATCCGTTATTTTCGACACTGACAGTAAATTTGTTCTTAGATCCGGCACATAAAGAACGTCTTTTAGTTCCAAATTTGTCTCACAACCCCGTTTATTCACTGAGACATCCACTTTTCCGATTCCATTAATTTTTGTACAATTATTGTTTGCCAAGTTTAATGTCTGATCCAATGGCGACATATTTCTAAAAATTTCTTTACTGGCACACATATGTGACGTACAACCACTATCTAAACACCATTTAGATTTAACATCGGGACACAAATAAACTGTTTCTTTTGTCATTAATGACACATTCGACTTTTTATTTTCTTCCACTTTTTGTGTACTATGAAAATGTTTATTGTTTTTAGATCTACAATTCCTTGCGAAATGTCCGATTTTACCGCACTTAAAACAACCACTGTTTACTTTATTTTTCAATTGTTTTTCTTTTGGTTGATGTTTTTTAGCATATAGCGCATTTGTTGTGTCACTATTTTCTTTAGATTTTCTTGATTCAGATTCTTCCAAAATTTTAACACGCAAAATTTCCGGTTTTGGTAGTTCATCGCGGGTTTCTAAAGCACACCGAAAAGTTTCGAACGAATCTGGGAGACTATACAACAGCAAAATCGCTAATAGTTCATCACCGATTTGAACACCGATTTCTTTTAGTTTTGCCACGGCATCGAAAAAATCATTTAAATGTTCACGGACTTTATCACTTTCACGCATTCGCGATAAAGCAACTCTTTTTAATAGTGTAGCCTTCCGCGCAGGCCCTTTCGATTGATACGTAGATTCCAGTCTCAACCAAATATTCCTTGCACTTTCACATTCTGCAATCAAACCCAATTCTGAGGGACTCATTGCCAACATTATGTCGGCCGCTGCCTTTTGGTCTTGCTTTTTCCAAGCTGCTGCTGCATTTGCATCCGTCGGACATACATCAGTTCCGTCGACATATGCCCACAAATCATTTTTCACCAAAATAGCACGCATTTGCAGTTTCCATGTGTCATAGTTCTCCGCGTTTAGCGGTTCAATACGTACCACACCAGCCATTTTTCAATTGGACACCAAATTTTCCGTTTTGCCTTCAAATTCTTAATTTTTCCTCTCAAAAATTATCGCCGCTTATTGACTATTCGTTAATTCGCGGTTATTTTGCCTCTTCTGGGCCCATAACCTATTAAAACGCGAGGATTCTTGAATTGAAGTTTATTGATAAATTAATTGAAAAATGTGTATTACAAAATTATGTGTGTATCGTGCAAAGGAAAAAGTATACAATGACAAATTTTTCTTTCTACAACATATTCATACAAAAACCAAAGCCTTCTTTGTTTCATATAAGTAGTGGATTGCTTCGTTCCACAACAGGATGTTTTAAAAAAAATATTTTCTCCAGGACCAGAAGGCGTGCAGGTTTTAAAAAATATTTTTCAAGGATCACCAGGCGTGGAGGTTTTAAAGAATATTTTTCAACGTCTTGTGGTCGTGGAGGTTTTAAAGAATATATTTTTCCAAGAACCACAATGCGTGGAGATTTTAAAGAATATTAATTTTTCAGGGACTATAACTCGTGGAGGTTTTAAAAAATATTCATTTGAGGAGGGAATCTGTTTTACAGTATAGAACATTCTAATTTTAAGCGTGGAGAAGAATATTTTTTCAAGGACCAGAATATTTTTTCCAAGAACCACTAAGCGTGGATGTTTTAAAGAATATTTTATCCAAGGGCCACAAGACGTAGAGGTTTTAAAGAATATTTTTTCCAAGGACCACAAGGCGTGGAGGTTTTAAAGAATATTTTTCCCAAGGACCACAAGACGTGGAGGTTTTAACGAATATTTCTTCCAAGGACCACAAGGCGCGGTGGTTTTAAAGAATAATTTTTCAAGGACCATAAAGCGTGGAGATTTTAAAGATTTTTTTAAAGGAACACAAAGAATGGAGGTTTTAAAGGCGTGGAAGTTTTAAAGATTTTTTTTTAAAAATATATTTTTTTGAATGACCACAAGGCGTGGAGGTTTAAAAAGGATATTTTTTCGAAGGACCACAAGGCTTGGAGGTTTAAAAAGAATATTTTTTCCAAGGACCACAAGGCTTGGAGGTTTTAAAGATTTTTTTCCAAGGAGCAAAATGCGTGGAGGTTTTAAAAAAATTCTTTCCAAGGACCACAAGGCGCGTAGGTTTTAAAGAATATTTTTTCCAAGGCCGAGGACCTCAATGCGTGGAGATTTTAAAGAATATTTATTTTTCGGGGATTACAGCGCGTGGAGGTTTTAAAGAATATTTTTTTCCAAGGATCACAAGGCGCGGTGGTTTTAAAGAATAATTTTTCAAGGACCATAAAGCGTGGAGATTTTAAAGATTTTTTTAAAGGAACACAAAGAATGGAGGTTTTAAAGGCGTGGAAGTTTTAAAGATTTTTTTTTTTTAAATATATTTTTTCTAATGACCACAAGGCGTGGAGGTTTAAAAAGGATATTTTTTCGAAGGACCACAAGGCTTGGAGGTTTAAAAAGAATATTTTTTCCAAGGACCTCAAGGCGTGGAGGTTTTGAAGAATATTTTTCAAGGACCACAAAGCGTGGATGTTTTAGAGAATATTTTTTCCAAGGACCACAAGGCGTGGAGGTTTTAAAGATTTTTTTCCAAGGAGCAAAATGCGTGGAGGTTTTAAAAAATATTCTTTCTAAGGATCACAAGGCGCGTAGGTTTTAAAGAATATTTTTTCCAAGGTCGAGGACCTCAATGCGTGGAGATTTTAAAGAATATTTATTTTTCGGGGATTACAGCGCGTGGAGGTTTTAAAGAATATTTTTTTCCAAGGATCACAAGGCGTGGAGGTTTTAAAGAATATTTTCCAAAGATTACAAGGCGTAGAGGTTTAAAAGAATATTTTTCCAAGGACCACAAGGCGTAGAGGTTTTAAAGAATATTTTTCCAAGGACCACAAGGCGTGGAGGTTTTAAAAAATATTTTTTCCAAGGGTCACAAAGCGTGGAGGTTTTAAAAAATATTTTTTCCAAGGGTCACAAAGCGTGGATGTTTTAAAGAATATTTTTCATTAACGCATTATCCCTCACCCCACCGATTATAAATGTTGTTGTTGTCACATTTGACTTTATTGTAGCTTCCTTACCTTCCATTTTTTGCGAAAAAATCTCCACGTAAGTCCTTAAAAACCAATTTAATGACCAACAAAATTAATTTCATGTTAAATACCAAAAGTGATGATCCACTCCCGTCATTCAATCAATTATCCATGGCATGAACTTGACTGTCTTTCTGGCACAACTCATGCTCGTGGAGCAGTATTCAGCCTTATCTTCAACTTAAATTTCGACGACTGACTAAATGACGACGACTTTTAAATATTTGCAAATGCCTAATTTAATGCTTCAATACAGTTCATTAATCAAAATGTGGATGTTGTGAAGAACCACGACCATCCTGCCACCACCAGCATCAGTGTCCTTAAAGTTCCAGTTACTCGGACACCTGGGTAGAAGCTGGTTGGTACAGCAAGAGTAATGTGGCATACCACCAAAAAGCTTTAAAGCATTCAAGCAGAACTTTAGCCTCATGCCGCATCACTCTACCAGGTGCTGTACTGCTAACAGAGGTGTTGTTAATCTTTTTTTCCTATGTGATGCAGGGATGAACACCTTAATGGGAATCATTTTTGGTTCATTGTGGCATTGAACGGTAGTTGTAATGTAGGATGTTGGTGAAATGTGTGGATTTTTGGTACCCTACATTGTGGGATGATAGGTAAAGGAGGCAAACATGTTTGTAATCTATAGGAAAATATCGCAAAAATATATAACAAAAGAAGTTTTTTCACTTGACTTGTAGAAAATTTAAACCAGTAATATTTTCCAAGGCTCTCGCAGGGTATTCGATTTTCGCCTTACCGAATCATAAATCCCTCATTTTTCCATTTTTTTTTTGTTCTATAACTTTGAATTGAGGTACATTTTTATGGCTTCCTCTTGAAGCTATGTCGAACTATTCTATGGCCAATTAACTGTTTAATATTTGTAACTGATTTAGTAGCAACTGATGTTGTTCTTACTGCTGTTGTTGTTGTTATTGTATTAAAAGTTCATCAACTACCTCTGCTGCTGGTCTCTTTGTTTTGTGTATTGAATGGTTTATTGTTGTTGGTAGGTACTCCCCTAGATTTGCAACAATTGTTAAGGCTGTGAATGTCGCAGCAATGGCAGCATGAAAACTACAACTACAACAAACTATTCCAGTTTTAATTACCGGTAAATCATTGTCAATGACTTTTTAATGCCTGTGGGGTAGTTTTACAATATCTGCTGGTCGTTGGTATTGGCTTTGCTCTGTGATTAACAACAAGGACTTTAAATGGGAAGTGTAAAGCTTGTTAAGAACATTCTTCTCAGGGTTTTTCATTTCCTTATTTATTTTAATTGATACAAAATCGATGGAATATTTATTTGCAATGGTGGTGAAAGGATGGGTGCTGGGAAAAGTTTATTTTCAAATTGCATTCAAGGTTCTTTCTTATTAGAGGATAGTTGAAAAATAAATAGTATTGGAATTAACCATTATTTACAATAGTAATTTTTAAGACAAATGGTATAGTAAAATAGTAAAGGAGAAGTATTGAATGGAAGAAATTAATTTTGCCTTAAAATGTTTCGTTTGCGATTACAAAAAAAAAAAAAAAAAACAAGTAACAAAGGCTATAGTCGGACGGGGCCAACCATGTGATACCCTACACCACAACCTCTAAGAATTAGCTATGTGCAACCGCCTTGCACGCTGCATGTCCGGGTTCGATTCCCAGGCCTGGTATCATCAAATTTCCAACGGTGGCAAAATAACCTTTAGTAATGTCGGCGATATTTACTTATTATTTCAGCCCAAAAAATTCAAATAGATCCGAGACGGGTCCTCAAACTGTACTTTTCCCAAATTTTGTGTGGGAGGTACTCGAAGTACGGGAACCGATATAGTCCATATTCCAACTTAATACATAATAATAATTGTTCCACAAACATCCCATAAGGGACAAGGGAGACTTCTGTCATATCAATGAGTGCACCCCGATTCATATTAGCTCAATGATAAGGGACCTACAGTTTATCGCCGAGTCCGAACGGCGTGTCTAAGACACCACTTTTGTAGAGAAGTTTTACATGGCTGAAATACTCAGGAAATGTCGCCAACATTACTGAGGGGTATTTTGCCACCGTTGAAAAGTGTTTTGATGTTGCCTGACCGGGGAATCGAACCCACGACCCTATGTGTGCAAGGCGGGTGTGCATACCATTGCACCACGGTGGCACCCAATTAATACATAACTGGATGAAATAGTAGGATGTGTAAAGTTTGGACCAATCAGAAAATCCCCTTGAGTGTTATCTTGCGGATTTGCCGTTTTAGTTAGTTTTCTTGTTTGTTTATCAGAGTTTCTTGGAGCTTTTCGGTCATAATCTCAGGAAGTATGGTCTTGTCATTGCAATTGTACCATCGTTAAGGGGACAGCAAGGGAAATCTGCTGAAAAAATTCAAAACGATTCGAGAGCACTCTTAAATTCTACTTTCCCAATTTTTGTGGGGGAGGTACTCGAAGCTGTGGAGCTACAATTGCGACAGCTAACGTGTATATGATAACACTACAAACAAAAAACTGGATATATTAGGCTGTAACTCTGTTATCTGATCACGTACATCAACATAATTGACACCAGTGGAAAGGTCAAAAGATAGTCTTCCAAGTATAACTTACTTGCCCGGAATGTGTCTTCCAGGAATAAAGATATAAGCTGTATATTAAACATTTTCACAATTTTCACACAGAAGTTGTGGTCCATTTAATCCTCTAAATATTATCTGATCGCCATCTTATATTGCAAGCTTCATCTTTTTCAAATACTCTTTCCATATTTAAAATTTCGCGTTGATCGGACTATTATTTCGACCTACAGAGCCGTTACAAAATTGGATAAATATTACGTTTTTTGTCCATTTCACGATCATCACCAATAAAAATAGGGATCTATTCTGGTCTGAACGGGACCTCCATACAAAATTTCGTGACGATCGGTTCATAATTGTGGCATGTAGTTTGATTACAATTTATAATGGACAGACGGACACACATCTCAAAATCGCTTTATCTCGTCGAGATATGAAGATTGGTGTTACATGAATTTTTCCCAAAACAAACTTATAATACCCTTTCCACATAGTGGTGTAGGGTATAAAAATTCGACAAACTACGAATAAATAAAAATAGGTAAAAAAAACTTTTTAAGTTAAACGGTTTTATGTTAAACATACATTGCAATGTTTAAGATAAATGTACTAAAAACCAAAAAATAATAAAATAGATACAGTCGTGGGAATTATAAACATATGCATAGACTAGACTAAAATAAAACCGTGGGGCACGTCAATTGTCTACAATCGTTGATTAAAATGTTTGTTTTGTAATGTTACACTATTTCCATGAGCAAGAAAATAGTAAGTATTTTCCTCACCGTCTGCGGGCCAACTGCCTAACGACGAATTAAACGATTCTTCTATCGCACATTAAGTCGATAATTTGTAGACAATTGACGTGCCCCACGGTTTTATTTTAGTCTAGTCTATGCATATGTTTATAATTCCCACGACTGTATCTATTTTATTATTTTTTGGTTTTTAGTACATTTATCTTAAACATTGCAATGTATGTTTAACATAAAACCGTTTAACTTAAAAAGTTTTTTTACCTATTTTTATTTTCTAGTTTTTAGTTTTTATTTCGCATTCTGTTTAATTCATTTAGTGCTTCATTATTGCAAGGTTTCTTGCCCGTTAGTTTATTGCAGTCCAACTCCTCTATACGTAGTCCCTGCAAAGATCTTACTCTACTAAGAGCCACGTAGGCTTGACCTTCTTCAAACAGTTTCGCACCTAAGTATACGACTGCGTGATCCACAGTGCTGCCCTGCATTTTATGTATTGTAGAAGCCCATGATAGTATTAAAGGCAAAACACATCTGTGTGTATCGCTCCCGTTGTTTTGTTAACCTGGCTTCATATTCTTCAGGCGTTTCTGACGCTATCATCTGTGTGTATCGCTCACGTTGCTTTGTTAACCTGGCTTCATATTCTTCAGGCGTTTCTGACGCCGTCATTTGTGTATATCGCTGACGTTGCTTTTTTAACCTGGCCTCATATTGCTCAGGTGTTTTTGACGCTAATTGTTCCCGTCGTTTCTGTAATCGACTATTTCTATCACCTTCACTTTCTTTAGCTCGTTTTGCTTTATACTTTTCTTTCGCTTTTTGAAGCCTTCGTTTACGTTGTGTTGCAGTTTCTGTTTTATTTGTGTTTGTATTTTTTATATTTTTATACTCTCAGCCTTTAGGCTAAAGAGGGTATTTACACTTTGATACGGCCAAAAATGTGCATCATCGAAATAATGGTTTTAGACCCCAAGTATGTTTGTACGATATCCGTTTCAGACAATTTTGAGTCGATCTAGCAATGTCCGTCCGTCTGTCTGTCTGTCCGTCTGTCTGGCTGGCTGGTGCGCACGATAACTCTCGAATGGATCAATCGATTCGATTCAAATTTTGGGTGTCGAAATATTTTGTCCAGATTTGATTTAAGTTCGAAGATGGGCCATATCGGTCCACTCCTTCAGGTACCTCCCCAACAAAAGTTCAAAAATGTTCGGAAAAATTGTCCGCACGATAACTCTTGAAGGGAGTAACCGAATTAGTCCATACTTTGCACATCGTGACATTTCTACCAGACATAGATGAGGTTCCAATATGAACCCTATTGGTTCACTCTTTCGGGTACCTCGCACACAAAATTTTGCTTAAGTGCAGTTTAAGGCCTGCTCTCGAATCGCTTTGATTTTTGTTGCAGTTACTTGTATTCACTACCCTCATTACGACGATATAATTTTTTTCAAGAGCAAGTCCATATATCCTCAGAAATCAGCACGAAAACTGCAAACAACCCATATAATACCATGTGTCGTAGTTGGAGCGCACGATAACTCTCGAACGGATCAACATATTTGGTTAAAATTTTGGGTCTTTCAATATTTTGTCCAAACTTAGTTTAAGTTCGAAGATAGACGATATCGGTCCACTCCTTCCGGTACCTCCCCCACACAGGTTCAAAATTTTTCGCCATGATTGTTGGCATGATAACTCTAGGAGGGAATAACCGAATTGAGCCAAACTTTGCTATTGGTAATATTACTTCTAGGCATAGATCGAGTTCTAATATGGACTATATCGGTCCACTCATTTGAGTACCTCCCACACAAAATTTGAAAAAAGTATAGTTTAACAACTCCTCTCTGATCTTAATAATTTGTGATGCAGCAGGTTGCACTTGCGGCCCCTGTTACGACGATGTAATTTTTTTTCGTGGGCAAGTCCATACTTCCTGAGATAATGACCCAAAAAGGTCCAGAAAATCCTACCGGAACCACCTAAACTGGCTAATGTGTAAAATAACCCTTTAAGAGAGAAATCGATTTAGCTCAAACTTTGTAAATTGAAAAGTAAAATTGTAATATATTTAAATTCAGAAAATTAATTACAACATATTTAATTATATAGTCTGTAAGGAAAATATCCATAGACTAATAAAGAAAAAAATATTTCCTACAGATTTGTATTAGGTCCGAATATGTACTACATCGGATCACTCCTATGGGTACACCCTACCCAAAGTTTGGAAAAAATGCACTCGTCTTGGATCATTCTGAATTTTGTTGCAACATGTAGTTTTTTGCGGCCCTTTCCATCCTGGAAAATTTTCCCAACAGCTAAAAAACCTACAGAAGTATTGTGTTAAGTTTTTTTCTTCGGGTACGTGGCTGAGGGTATATCTTTGTCGGCTCAGCTGACTGATACTTTCTTACTTGTTTTTTACCATTTTGTCCCACGAGTAATGGACATTTAAACGGTCGACCCCCCCAGAGGTCCAATAAAGGGGCAAGGCTATGTACAACAAGATGCGCCTGAGTCTTGAGGGGAAAACGCTAACGACATATCATTTTTATCCACCCTAATGCCATACAGTTCTCGGCGCGTTTTAACCTTTCACCTTAACTTGGGTGGTGTACCGCTAACGACGTATCATTTTTAGCCACCCTAACGTCACTCAGTCCTCAACACGATAAAAAATCTTGACTTGGGTGGTGGATTCAGGCTGGATTAATCAGATACCTAAATTACAGATTCAATTTCTAAATTTAAATCTTAATTATACGCCATTTAGTGGCTGCGCCCATCTTAAATATTGAGGTTGTATAGTGCACGGTATTCTTCTTGTCAAGCCCTTTTATTTTATACCCATATTGGTGGGATTGATAAAAATTGTTATCAGCTATTTGGTAGCGGCGGCCATCTTAGATTTCAATTTTGCATAGTAAATTGTATTCTACTTGTTGAGACCTTTCATTTGATACCCATGTTGATGGGATTGATAAAACCTAAGTTATCCGTCATTTTGTAGAGGCCGCCATCTTGGATTTTTATTTTATATAGTACATTGTACTCTACTGGTTGAGCACTTTCATTTGATACCCATATTGATGGGATTGATAAAACCTACGTTATCCGCCATTTTGTAGCGGCCGCCATCTTGGATTTAAATTTTTTATAGTATATTGTATTCTGCTTGTTGAGCCCTTTCATTTGATACCCATATTGATGGGATTGATAAAACCTACGTTATCCGCCATTTTGTAGCGGCGGCCATCTTGAATTTATAATGATAATGAATAAACATAATTGTGTTGTCACCAAAATCCAAAGTGTATACAAAATTTCAGATTAATCGGTTGACAGGAAGAGGGTCAAATTTGAATTACTAAATTTGACCCAAGAATAAATAATAAAACAAACGGGGTGAGCTAAATATAAACAAGTAAGAAAAGCGTTAAGTTCGGCCGGGCCGAACTTTTTATACCCTCCACCACGAAGTGTATTGAAGTGAATAGGAACAATTAGTTTTATTTCGTTTATGAAAGTACTAACCTCTGGCTTTTATTGCAGGAGTAATACATATATCTCAACTGATAATACTCCCTTCAAAACAGTTAATATGGGGCGACATTTTTGTTCTTTCCAAAACATGGACCAATATTTATAATTTTCCGAATTCGTTCTATGGGGGCTATATGAAGGCGTAGACCTATACCGAAAACTTTCATATGGAATGTTTTATACCCCAAATGAAGTCTAACCACCAAATTTCAGCCATTTCGGTGGAATATTGAGGCCACAACCTTCAAAATACCGAAATTCGGAAGGTACCGTTCTAGGGGGGCTATATGATGGCGTGGACCTATACCTACAAATTTCTGGGGGAAAGTTTTATACCCCCAACGAAGACTAAATACCAAATTTCAGCCATCTCGGTGTGATAATGAGGCCAAAACCTACAAAATACCGAAAATCGGGAGATATCGTCTTATAGGGGCTATATCTAAACGCGTAATTATATAAACATTTTATGGTAGAAATGTTTCTTAGCCTCTGGAAACACAAAATACAAAGTTACAACCGATTCTTTGGTCAAATGGGTCTAATACATTCAAAATATATTAAAATGACGCGTTCTTTATAAGGGGCTTTATGTGGGGGCTATACCAAAACGTGGACCTATATAACCCAACTTTGGTAGGAATGTTTTCTGGCCTCTGAAGACACAAAATACCAAATTACAACCAATTCTGTGGTCAAATGGGTCTAATACATTCAAAATATATTAAAATGACGCGTACTTTATATGGGGCCTTATATGGGGGCTATACCAAAACGTGGGCCTATATAACCCAACTTTGGTAGGAATATTGTTTGGCCTCTGGAGACACAAAGTACCAAATTACAACCGATTCGGTGGTAAAATGGGCCAAATATCTTAAAAATTCCTTAAAACGACGACGCGTCACGCGTCATTTTGTATGGGGGCTATACGAAAGCGTGGACCTACATAGCCCGCTTTCAATACCAAAAGTCCTACGTAAATATAACATATTTTCCCAAAATTTCATCAACCTACGTCAATCCGTTCGGACGCTAGAGTGATTTCCACAGACGGACAGACGGACAGACGGACGGACATGGCTATATCGATGTAGAATTGCACGCTGATCAAGAATATATATACTTTGTGGGGTCTACAATGATTATTTCGAGTAGTTACAAACGTAGTGACAAACTTAATATACCCCCATCCTATGGTGGAGGGTATAAAAAACAAACAGGGTGAGCTAAATAAAACCATTAAAAAAAAAATAAAACCATTTAACAAACGGGGTGAGCTAAATAAAACCATTTAAAAAATAGTTTTTTCAACAAACGTACATTTATTAAATAATATTTTTAACTAACTCGTTATGTTATCTGACCACGTACATCTACATAATTAGCATCAATGGAAAGGTCAAGCGTTCCTCTTCTAAATATAACATACATACATAGTTTTAACATAGTTTCCAGGAATAAAAATATAGTCACAACACAAAAACTTTAACTATTTCCACACAAACGTTCTGGTCAATGTAACCCGCTAAATATTATCTGATCATCACGTTAAATTGCAAGCTACTTCCCTGTCGTAAGTCCAAACCTTACATAAAATTTCGCGCCGATCAGACTAACACTGCGACCTACAGAGCCGCTACAAAATTGGATAAAAATTTTGTTTTTGGTCCATTTCACCCCCTATCTATTCTGTTCTGTACCCGACCTCCATACAAGATTTCGTGAAGATTGGTCCATAATTGCGGCATGTAGCGTGATTAAAATTTTTTACACATCTCAAAATCGCTTTATCTCTCGAGATATGAATTTTGGTATACCACATGGGGGGTCTATGACGAATATTTCGCAGTGTTACATGAATTTTTCGAAAAAAAAACTTATAATACCCTTTTCCTAAATCTTAATCTCATCATCAACTTCGTGGCCATGATTATGGGGCATTTTGAATCCGACAAATGGGAATGTGTGAATTTAGAAATCACACTGTCATTATCATGGTTCATTACATACATCCTCTGGTGTGTAAGTACACATACATACATAGATACATTGGTATATGCACGTTCGGTTGATTGTTGTTTTTTGTAGCTTTAACAGCTAAAGCAAGTTACCTTATTTTAAGCTCAATAGTGATTATCACCAAACATAGCAATGTGAGTATATACGTTAGGCCGGGGCGATTCGTATGGTAGGAAATAAACCTTATTGGGCCCTTGGCGTTTCTGATTCCTGGGATTGAACTGAGCAAAAAAATCAACAAGACCACATGTCTACGGTGAATATCGAGCCTCCCGATATTGACTTGAAGTTTTTTATTGAAGTTTTTTTTTTTTTTTGGATATTTTGGCATATAACAGCCAAACCTTTGAGATTTGCGATCCAACACAAAGAGCAAAATTGTAACCCGATTTAAAAAATAAAAGCTTATTCGAAAGATATTATTCACCCCTTTCAAAGGAAAATGGATCAATAGAAATCCGTTGTGAAAAAAGATGATATGTCCGTCTGAATTTGAAAATGTAAGAAACCCAGATTTTCACTACTTTTACCGTTATAAAAAATAAAACGAAGTGACCCCAACGAACTAAAGGCATTGTCGTTGTCCATGGATCCCAACACGATATAATTTTGCTTCAGAACACTTGAATATTTTTTTGGTCAATTTTTGTAGTACAGTGTCATTTATCGATATTTGCCAAAAAATTTGCGCAGTCTCAAGGCCAAAACTGCCTGAAGGAGCATTCCATTACTTTTGCGATGTACTAGAGAGTTCTTAATTATTGCAGTGGATCGCAAATCTCAAAGGTTTGGCTGTTATATGCCAAAATATCCAAAAAACGTTAATAGAAAACTTCAAGTCAAACTCGGGAGGTTCGATTTTCACCGTAGACATATGTATGGTCTTGTGGACTTTTTTGCTCAGTTCAATCCCAGGAATCAGAAAAGCGAAGGGCCCATTAAGGTTTTCAAATCGCCCCGGCCTAATGTACGTATTTCTATGTTTGTGCTCTATTCTACCTATTCCCTCATTGAACTTATTTTACTGTTTGATAATGTGATTCTTATTGTTGTTATTTTTGTATGCTCCTTGTTGTTGTAACAAATAACATCGAATATTTTATTATTGTGAAAAAAATGCGAGAGGTGTGAGTGAAATTTCTAAATTGCAAAAGAATTTTTTCTGGCGAGAATTTAATTTAATTTTATAAAAGACGTTCATGGTCTAAGAAGACTATAAAAGACGATTAAATATTGCCACAAAACTTAGAAAACATTGTAACGTGACCGATACATGTTATATATGGTATTAGTGTGGTTTTACATTGCCCAGCTTAATATATACCCCACCTTAACGTGCTATGGCAATTCCCGTTAAAGGTCCACTTGCCATTAGTATACGTACATCACGAAATATCGAATCTTGATACTATAGAATTATTTTACTTCGGTGTAAAGACATGAGGACACTTTTCAAGCTGTGGGGAAATAATTCTCAATAACTTTATTTCACTCCCTAGCTAAATACTTCGGTTTTAAACAAGCAGGATCGTCAAGTGCTGGAGTTACCCGAGTACGAAATATTTGATTTGTGGCAGTCGGAAGATTTCGTACAAAACCCAAGGCCTTGGTTCATGCGATTCGTTCCCTTCCGCGATTAGTTCGCTTCCTGCGATTCGTCCGCTTCCGCGATTAGTTCGCTTCCTGCGATTCGTTCGCTTCCTGCGATTCGTTCGCTTCCTGCGATTAGTTCGCTTCCGCGATTAGTTCGCTTCCTGCGATTCGTTCGCTTCCGCGATTCGTTCGCTTCCGCGATTCGTTCGCTTCCGCGATTCGTTCGCTTTCTGCGATTCGTTCGCTTCCGCGATTAGTTCGCTTCCTGCGATTCGTTCGCTTCCGCGACTCGTTCGCTTCCGCGACTCGTACGCTTCGAACTTATCCAATCGTCTCTTCTCGTTCCAGACCGACTACAAGGAGCCGAGTGCCACCAACCCGAGTACCGTTGACGGGGATACTGAGCCGAGGGTCATTAATCCGATTGCCCAAACCAAGGAGCCGACTATACCGATCCGAGTGCAACCAACCCGATTCCTCAAGCCATCAACACGGGCAAGCCGAGACGAGTGTTGTCCACCAAACTACATTAGGCCGATCGTAGCCGAACGTCATCAATTCGACTTGAACGCCGAGTGCCGCCAGCATCCCTACCACAACCAACTCACTTCCACCCACTTTTACGGTAACCAATATATCTACTGGTCGACTCCAGTCTTCCGAACACCGTCGGCCGATTGTCACCACTGTGCCAACATCAGAAGATCCCGCCAAAGCCACGGAAGACAGTAGCGTACGACGTCCACCATACGAATCCACCCTGCCGAGAAGAATAGTCGCACTTTCTCATTATTTAGACACCAAGAGAGGTGATAATAAAGAATTAAATCATCATAACTCGTGTTTTATCTTAAGGTTTTGTGGGTCATTGAGCTGACCGTGGAAGTGACTGAACTTACCTCAGCTATAGTTAAAACCCTCGTTATAACATATAGGAGGAAGCTTGCACGTTTCTCACAGAAGACCATCGAGTTCTTTCTATGAAGACCTTATGTCTCAGAAGACCTTAGGATTTCTTTATAAAACTCATCAAAGTATAGAAGACGATTGGTTTTGCTCATAAAAGAGCAGATTGAAAACTATCGGGCGTTGTCAAAGAACACCATCCCCTAGATCGCTAGGCGGACCAGTAGAAAGTCTACTCATAGCAAATCATTTGGGTTTTGCTCATGGAATGACATGGGGTCTTCGAATACGACGAAGGAGTCGTTGGCTTCTCCGATTAAGACCTCGCAGTATAGCTTCAGGTTCTTTTATTTACTAAATCCGGTACCAATGTTGCATTCCTTCAGGTGGTCTAGCCACTTTTTCCGCTTATGTTCGCCTACTATCCTGTTGACTTTAAGAGTAAGTTTTCTAATCCTTGAGTCACAGGTTCGTACGACGAAGCTTATCACGCTCATTTGCTAGTCTTGTCGTATCTGCTTGGAAATTTGTTCTGATTTCGCGTATTCGATCAGCAGGTATTTAGCGAGCGTCTGCTGCAGTGATGATATCCCGGATAGTTCTCTCAGCTACCCGAGGATCTAAGGGACTGGACAGCTCTCAGAAGCAGTGAATGGCAACAGAAAACCTCTTGAAATCTTCTATAGGCCGCCCAAGACATCTTGATGAATTCTATAGGCAAAAGAAGACCTCTTGAGGTCTTCTATAGGCAACGTAAGACCTCTAGAGGTGTCCTATAGGCAACAGAAGACCTCAAGAGGTCTCCTAGAGGCAACAGAATACCTCCTGAGGTCTTCTATGGGCAAAAGAAGACCTCTTGAAATCTGCCATAGGCACGGAAGGCTTCCTGGGCTCTCTTATTATCAACCGAAGTCTATAAAGAAGAAGAAGAACAGAAGACCTCTTGAGATCCTCTAGAGGCAACACTAGACCTCTTCTGTAGACAATAGAAGACCTCTTGAGGTCTTTTAAAGGCAACAGAGACCTCTTGAGGTCTTCTATAGGCAGCAGAAGACTTCTTGAGACTTTCTATATGGAAAAGAAGACCATTTGAGGTTTCGTGTAGGCAACAGAGACCTCTTGAGGTCTTCTATAGGCAACAGAAGACTTTTTGAGACTTTCTATAGGCAACAGAGGTCTTCTGTAGGCAACAGAAGAGGTCTTCTATAGTCAACATAAGACCTCTTGACGTCTTCTATAGGCAACAGAAGACCTATTGACGTCTTCTATAGGCAACAGAAGACCTGAAGGTCTTCTTTAGGACACAGAAGAACTCTTGATGTCTTTTGTAGGACACAGAAGACCTCTTGAGATCCTCTATAAGCAACAGATGACCTCTTCTATATACAACAGAAGACCTCTTGAGGTCTTCTATAGGCAACAGAAGACCTCTTGAGGTCTTCTATAGGCAGCAGAACTTCTTGAGACTTCCAATATGCAAAAGAAGACCCCTTTGAGGTCTTCTGTAGGCAACAGAGGCCTCTTGAGGTCTTCGATATGCAACAGAAGACTTTTTGAGACTTTCTATAGGCAACAGAGGTCTTCTGTAGGCAACAGAAGAGGTCTTCTATAGTCAACATAAGACCTCTTGAAGTCTTCTATAGGCAACAGAAGACCTATTGACGTCTTCTATAGGCAACAGAAGACCATTGACGTCTTCTATAGGCAACAGAAGACCTCAAGGTCTTCTTTAGGACACAGAAGACCTCTTGAGGTCTTCTATAGGCAACAGAAGATCTCTTGAGATCCTCTATAGGCAATAGAAGACCTCTTCCATAGACAACAGAGACCTCTTGATATCTTTTATAGGCAACATAAGACTTTTTGAGACTTTCTATAAGCAACAGAGGTCCTCTGTAGGCAACAGAAGAGGGGTTCTATAGTCAACATAAGACCTTTTGAAGTCTTATATAGGCAACAGAAGACCTATTGACGTCTTCTATAGGCAACAGAAGACCTCAAGGTCTTCTATAGGCAACAGAAGATCTCTTGAGGCAAAAGAAGACCCCTTGAGGTCTTCTGTAGGCAACAGAAGACATCTTGAGGTCTTCTATAGGCAACAGAAGACATCTTGAAGTCTCCTATACGCAACAGAAAAACCTCTTGAGGTTTTCTATAGACAACAGAAGACCTCTTGGGGTATTCTATAGGCCATAGAAGACCTCTTAAGGTCTTCTATAGACCATAGAAGACCTCTTAAGGTCTTCCATAGGCAACAGAAGAGCTCATGAGAACAGAAGGCCTCATGAGGTTTTCTAAAGGGAAAATAAGACCATTTGTAATCTTCTATAGGCACGGAAGACTTCCTGGGGTCTTTTATTATCAACTTAAGTCTACAAAGACATTTTAACTTGTCTATGGAGCCTACAATCTGGTGTGTGAGGGCTTCTATAGGCAACAGAAGACCTCTTAACGCCTTCTATAGACAACAGAAGACCTCTTGAGGTCTTCTATAGCAACAGAACACCTCTTGTGGTCGTCCGTAGGCAACAGTAACAGAAGACATCGTGAGGTTTTCCATATGTAAGAGAAGACATCTTGAGGTCTTCTATAGGCAACCGAAGACATACTAAAGTATTCTATTGGCAACAGAAGATCTCTTGAGGTCGTCTGGGGGCAACGGAAGACCTCTTGAGGTCTTTTATAAGCAACAGAAGACTTTCTGGGTTCTCTTATTATCGAAAGAAGTCTACAAAGACATTTTGTAACTTGTCTATGAAGCCTACTATGTGGTCATCTTGTAAATACACCCTTGAATTCTTCAAAGACTCCCTGTACAACACCTCGCAAGCTCACACAACAACACCATTATCCAGCTGTAGTGTTCTCTTGGATACAACAAACCTGATTTTTAATTGTGCAAATGGACTTTTTACGACTTTTCCTCTCTCTGAGTTTCCTTTTTTATTTTCGACAAATGAAAAGAATGCTTGTGACCTAGCAATGAGATTGTGCAGGGAATTGGTTGTTGGCTGGTTTGATGGTGATAACATTGCCGCCGCAGTGACAACAGCAACATCAAAAGAGCAAAGAGAATTAGTTGAACATAGATATGGCGAGGTCCTTGAATTTTTTGCCAACGATAATGAAAGAAAATTAATACACAAAAGCGTAAGTAAAGAACGTAAGAGGTAGAGAAGAAGAAGAATATAAGTTAAATACTTCAAATATAAATTAGACATTGTTAACTGAGTTCAGTTCAGCAACTTCTCTAACGAAGCATCAAATACCTACTTGGTTGACATGCCAGCTATAAAGCAAGTATTTGGTATTTCGAGTTAATTGAAATGACATTTGAACAACGATAATAATCTATGCCATATGTAATTAAGGAAAATACCTGGAGATAGATAATGTTGTCATGGAGCATTGTATTATGAAGGGTAGGTAAAGGTTGTGTGGCAGTAATAACGAGTTAAAACACCACCAAGAATGTTTATTCCCTTATGAATTTTGATTGTGTTCCAGGTTTGGCTATGTTTGCCAGTTGTGGCGTATCCTTAACGTCAGTAGTTATACGCCCTGTTGTACTTTAACGAATTTCTGAAATATTCTTTATGACAGAGCCCCCCTTTTAATCAATTTGAAATATGTGCAACGCAAAGTTCAAACATTTTAAAATCATTAGAATTTCTTCAAGATGAAGAAACAACTGGAAAGGCATCTCAAGCTTTAGTAATTTCCAATGAATATTCAACAGCATAAACAATTGCAGGGGCTAAAAGGTCCCAGTTATCTATCTCTCTTTCTCTCTTCTCCATTTGACTTCCATGTGCATTGCAAAGACGCTGAAGCTAAATCGTTGTACAAAACGTGTCCAGTGTCATTGCTATGCCCACCAGTCATTCTAAGATTAGCATGAATGCTGTGGCTGTCATTAGTGGGTGGGTGCGATAAAGAGTTATGGGTTAAATGGCAAAAGCAGACACACATTTATATAAAGCACTGGCGACAATGGACATCTCCTCCCACTTCAAACGGAGATTAAGCAGAAAGACGACATCCAACCTTGGAAAGGACACATTCACATGGTGACACTTAAAATAGCACATGGTCCGAATGTCACACTCTTTAAAAGACATTGCCAATTCCGAATAAAGGTACAAATAGAAATGCAAAACAGAATCTCCATTCAGATTAACCGACATGTCGGAGACATATTGACAAAGTGAAAGGCTGCAAATGGACACATAAAAACTGAAACTGGGATAGAAGACAAAGTGGACAGACAGGTACAAGTACACGAATATGTATGTAAGTGTGTAGGTGTGTTTTATTGGGTGACTGAGAGGGCGATTGGAAAATTAAATGGAAATGTGAGACAACGATAAAATGGAAAAGTGTGAAAGCAATTTGATTTAAATTGAGGTTGACCGTATTTTAAGTTGCTATTCCTATGGGAGACATGCAGACAAGTTGGTTGGCAGAGGAATATATTTGATTAAACGACGTTTGTTCATGAACTCTGGACTCAAGGCAGGCAAGAGTATTTGTTTAGAGTATATTTTAAAGGACATGTAGACCTTTTAAAAATATTGTTGTACCTTCACCATGATCGTCTTTATCATGATTAATGTTGTTGTAGCAGAAAATACACGTGTGCTCGTTTTATTTTTGTATTAATGTGTTTTTGGCTTCCAAATCGATGTTAAAAATTGACGCCACCTGGACAGGATTTTTCCATACATAACTACACAGAAGATAGGTGAGCAATAAAAGCATTCCTGAGGATTTCTACAGGCAACAGAAGAACTCTTAAATATATCTATATGTAAGAGAAGACTTCTTGAGGTTTTCTGTAGGAAAAAGGCGATCTCTTGCAGTCTTTTATAGCTAACGGAAAACTTATTGAGACTTCCTGTGATGCTCTGTTATCAATATAAGTCCTTCAGATGTCTTCAAGAGGTAACAACAAAATTCCTGAGGTTTTCTATGGGCAATGGAAGACCTCATGAGCTCTTCCTTTTAAAATGTTGCCATAGGTAACAGAAGACCTCTTGGGGCCTTTTGTATGCAAGGTAAAATTTCCTGAGCTTTTCCATTAGGTCTTCTATAGGCAACAGAAGACCTCATGAGGTCTTTCATAGGCAGCAGAAAACCTCTAGACGTCTTTCATAGGCAACAGAAACCCTCTTGAGATTTTCTATAGGCAACAGAAGATATCTTCAGGCCTTGCATAAGAAACAGAAGATCTCTTGATATGTTCTATGAAACAGAAGTCTTCCTGATGTCTTTTATAGGTAGCAAAGGACCTTCTGAAATTTTATATGGGCAACAAGAGACCTCTTGAGGTCTTTTACAGGTATGATTAACATAATACTTTTCGAGATTTTCTATGGCAACATAAGACTTTTATGGGCAACATGAGACTTAACAACGGACATCTTCTTGAGGTCTCCTATATGTAAAAAGACATCTTTTGAGGTTATGTTGAGGTGTTTTATATGTAAGATAAGACTTCCTGAGGTTTTCTTTTGGCAATTGCAGACCGCTTAAGGTCTTTTATAGGCAACCGACGACGTCTTGAGGCCTGCTATGAGGAAAAGAATACCTCTTTAGATCTTCTATAGGTAACAGAAGTCGTTTTGAGGTTTTCTATTGGCAACAGCAGACCTCTTGATGCTTTCTGTTGGCAGTAGAATAGCTCTTGAGATCTTATATGATTAACGGAACACATTTTTAGATGGTTCTGTAGGCCAGAAAAGGCCTCTTGAAGTCTTCTGTAGGCAACAAAAGTCTTCTATGAGAATCACAAGACTTCTTGAGGTCTTCTTTAAGCAACAAAAGCATTCCTGAGGGTTTCTAATGGCAACAGAAGAACTCTTAAGGATATCTATAGGTAACGGAAGACTTCCTAAGCTTTTCTATAGACAACAGACGACCTCTTGTGGTTTTCTATAGTTAACGGAAGACTTTTTGTGATTTTTATAGGTAATAGTAGACATTATGAGGTCATCTAAAGGCAACGGAAAACTTCCTGAGATCCTCTATTATAAACATAAATCCTTCTTCTAGTGGTAACTGCAGACATCCTGAGATTTTCTATACGCAAGGGAAGGCCTTTGAAGGTCCTCTATAGGAAACAGATGACTTCAAGGGGTCTTCAATAGGAAACAGAAGGCCTTATGAGGTCTGCTATAGGCAACAAAATACTTCCTTTCCTTCCTCTTTTATAGCCAACAAAGATCTTTTGAGGTATTTTATTGGCAACACAAGACTCGTTAATGTCTTCTATAGGAAAGAGAGGGCCTGTTGAGGTCTTCTATTGGCAACACAAGATTTTCGTAGATTTTCTATAGGCAACAGACGACATCTTCTTCTTGAGATTTTCTATAGGCAATAAAAGACCTCTTGAGATCATCTATAGGCAACGAAGGATAATAGATATTGATTATAGAGGACCTCAGGAAGACAACTTGAGGCCTTCTATATGCAAAGGAAGATTTCCTGAGCTTTTCTGTTAGGTCTTCTATAGGCAACATAAGACCTCCTGAGGTCTTGCATAGGCAACAGAAAACCTCTATATATCTTCTTTAGGCAACAGAAGACATCTTCATGTATTGCATAGGCAACAGAAGACCTCTTGCGATTTTCTATATAAAAGAAGGCTTCATGAGGTCATCTACAGGTACCAGAAGACTTTCTGAAATTTTCTATAGGCAACAAAAGACCTTTTGAGGTCTCCTATACGCTACAGAAGGCTTCTTGTGATTTACTGTAGTCAACAGAAGACCTCTTGAGGTATTTCAATAGGAAACAGAATGAAGTCTTCTATAGCCAACAGGAGTCTTCTTAATGCAACAGGAATCTTAAGGTCTTCTATATGCAAGAGAAGACATCTTAAGGTCTTCTATCGACAATACAAGACTGCTTGAGGTCTTCTATAAGCAAGATTCATAGGCAACATGAAACTTATTGAGGTCTTCAACGACCAGCAGAACACCTCTTGAGATCTGCCAGAGGCAACAGAAGCCTTCTGAGGTTATTTATAGGCAACTGAAGACCTATTGGGACTTTCATAGGTAAAAGAAGAACTCATGAGGTCTCCTCCAGGTAATATACGACTTTCTGAAGGGCGGTCTGTTATAATAAAAAGAAGACTATTGTGGTCTTCTTTAGTTAGCAGAATACTTCCTGACGTTTTCTACAACAGAAAACCTCTTCAGGCCTTCTATATGTTAGCGAAGATTTCCTGAGGTTTTCTATTAGGTCTTCTATACGTAACATAATACCTCATATTGGGTTTCTATTAGTGAAATAAGACCTCATTGTATATGACTTTCTGATGTGTTTTTTGATTTCAGTTCACATGAAGAAAACACATATTTTTGTTACAAGGATTCATCTTTTACAGGTCCATACAGGTACTCTTGCCCCGACAATGTAGCTTGTAAAGTGGGAATTTGGTTTTGCCTTCGTAACGTTCCTTCTTCACGGGTGCACTCAGTCACACGTCTCACTCACAATTCGTGCTTCGATTTTATTAGCAAATTGTGCGTTGTGTCTACAGCTTAGTTCGGTTGAGTTCAAATAAAATAAAAACAAGTAAAACAAGTAAGCAAATGTTATAGTCGGACGCGGCCGACCATGTGATATCCTACACCTCTACCCCTCGGTATTAGCTTTCAGCAAATAAATATTGCTTTATGGAAGTAATAAACTTATTGTATGAAATAATTTTGTGGATTCTGTCACCTTATCACATCAAGCTTAAATAATAATATAATAATTGTTCCACAAACATCCCATAAGGGACAAAGGACATTTCTCTCATATCAATGAGTGCACCCCGATTCATATTAGCTCAATGATATGGGACCTACAGTTTATCGCCGAGTCCGAACGGCGTGTCTAAGACACCACTTTTGTACAGAAGTTGTACATGGCTGAAATACTCAGGAAATGTCGCCAACATTACTGAGGGGTATTTTGCCACCGTTGAAAAGAGTTTTTGATGTTGCCTGGCCGGGGAATCGAACCCACGACCTTATGTGTGCAAGGCGGGTGTGCATACCATTGCACCACGGTGGGATCATTACGAACCTAATATCTTGTCCATTATCGAAACGGAATTAAAAAAATCAATATGTGTATAATAGTCCCACAAAAACATATAAAGACGGGAGCATCCGTTTTCGAGCTACAGTGGGCACTTTCAAAAGTGCCACTTCGAGGAAAAGACGTTTTTAGTTTCTATGTGTTGGAGCAAAAGTCATTATTTATATTATTTATTTCCATCAAAATTAATTATTATTCATTTATTTCATTATCATTTAATTTTGTATATTTCTACAATTAGTTTATTTAGTTATCATTATTAATTTATTTTAATTTCGATAATTCATTTTTCTATTCAATTTATTATAATTATTATTTTATTTATCATTAACTTTTACTTCGATAATAATTATAACATTTGCTCCCTTAATTATTACATGTCCCCACATTTATTTTAAATTGTCTCAACTGGCATACCTAATTGCCTAATTGCTTATTAATGCAGAAATTTTCTATTCCCTTTTCTGTCGCATTCTTTCAAGGCCAAATTTTGTCACAGCATAGGCTGGACTTTGATCTTTGTTTACTGCCTCTGTTAGGCTATGCGTTAGTATTGTTGTTGTTGTCGCTCACACATTATTTATTTGGGTAAATTTCTCTATTTACAATAATGCACCAATAAGCGACAACGTAGCCAAAGCATAGCGTAAGCAGAGACAGTAAATAAGATAAATGCTGCCTTGTTATGTGGACAATTAGAAATCAATTTTTTAGTCTTGTTATGATTCTCTGCCTTGCTGCAATAATTCGTTTTGTTAAATTCTGCAGTGCTGCTATAAACAAACATTAACCCAGTTCACAGAAACTAAACTAAATCGCGATTAACGAACATCTGTTTACACCTATATTAAGTGTTTTATATTATAATTAATTATTTAAGTGTCCCATCGGGAGCAGAAATATTTGCAAATTATATTTATTTATAATTTCTGTTTAAATAAAGTTGCCCCAGTGACATTATATATTATTTTAAAAGAAACTTTACTGTGGTTTATTTCGCTCTGGCTCAAGCAGCCATTCTCATACACTATGCTACATACAAAACAAAGTAAATGTTTCCCTTCGAAAGCTAATATCTCGGCAAATTTTTGTCCGATGGACTGGACATTTTGGCACATATTCTATTCTAAATGTACTGTAAAATGAGCCAAAAAAATTTTGATTTTTCGAATTTTATATGAAACTAGCTGACCCGGTCCGCGTTGCTGGCCCGTTGTTTGGGTTCTCCGTGTAAACTTTAGTTATCTATCCAGTATTGATACACCCACAATTAGGCATCCTTCTAGAAACTTCATAATATAAATCAATGTTTTGACATAAATTCCATATAATGGTATCCCCCAAATTTAAGATATAAAACCTCTTTTATTATACCCTTCACCATAAATCCACAGTTTAAAGCACTTTGTGACCCACATATAATGGTCGGTGCACGTCAATTAACATTGCTATGTATTGGATTGTTGGTCTCGGTTGGGGTCGTAATTATTACTGCAAAGAATTGTTGGTATAGGTCCACGTTTTGATATAGCTCCCATGGAACGGTACCGGCTGATTTTCGCTATTTTTGAGGATTTAACATCATTATCACACCGAAATGGCTGAAATCTGGTTTTAATATATTTTAAAGAGGAGAGCATAAATATTCGTATCGACCGAAAGACACGCCTTTTTATTTGCGCTCGGTATGTAACAGTAATAGGTTCACGTTTTGATATAGCTCCCATACAACAGTACCTCCCGATTTTCGATAGTTCAGAGATATAGCCACTGTTCAGTATACGTCCTCGTTTTGATATAGCTCCCATAGAACGGTGGCGCCTGATTTTCTCTTTTTTTGGTGGATTTAACCTCATTCAGGCCGATCGAACGTAACGCCTTTTTTCTTCGCGCTTTATATGCAATAGTGGTAAAATACCCCTCAGCGAAATGTATGTTCCTTCGGGATATGTATGGCAACATTTATATAATTCATAAAAAAAATTACTTCTATAAATTGTAGTTGTTATTATCGAGATTTTGCTGTATTTAAAAATGTATCTTTACCTAGCTATTCCAAGGACTGAAATCAATGCTCATGAAGTTTCACTTCCCACATTTTGAGATTTTATCCGTAATTATAATATTTTCAAAAATCGAACACGATCGGGGTATTCTGATTCCCATGATGATATTGTATTGTATATCAATAACTTTGTCTGATTTCCAATGGATCTTTCTGGAATTTCGATCTTGTGACATCTCAAGTTATCCGGATTTTACTGTATTTCAAAATGTGGAGTTGATCGCGCTGTCCCACTTATTGTTTAGTGTTCAGCGTTTATAGCGTTTTTTAAGCACGCTTACAAAATTATGTATATTATCTGAAATAATAATTGTTTGGAAATTTTGTGATGACCGCGATATTTCACTTTTCGCGATATTTCACTTCCGCGAAGACCATTCAGGGTCAAGACAGTAATTACTGTAGTATTGCAAACAATCTGTAAACAATACGTTCAAAAATATCATGGAATTCAGATTTAAAAAAAAAAAAAAAAAAAAAAAAATTGAAGGAGAACCTCCGGTCACTACACTTAGCCGTATTAAAATAGCTCACGACCTGGGATAGCGCGGTTCCAGCTAGTGTTTACATCATTTTTGTGTCACGCTTACTAAAATTATGTATATTAATTGAAATAATACATTTTTGAAAACTTTGTGATGACCGCGATCATTCAGGAAAAACAATCTGTAAACAATACGTTCAAAAATATCAAAAATTTCAGATTTTCTTAAAAATATTGTGGGGGAGGACCACCGGTCACTACTCCTAGCCGTATAAAAACAGCTTACGACAGTTCTAATTATTTGAAATAATAAATTTTTGAAAATTTTGGGATGACCGCGATTTTCACTTCCGCGACGACCATTCAGGGTCAAGACTGTAATTACCTGCAAACAATTTGTAAACAATATATTAAAACGTATCGCGGTTTTCTTAAAAAATTGTGGGGAGGACCACCGGTCACTACACTTAGCGGGATTAAAAAATAGATTACGACCTATTCTCAGACCTAAAAACTCCACATACAAAATTTCATAAGATTTCCCAATCGATTTTTCGGAATTTCTATATAGTGACATCTCAAGTCATCGGGATTTTACTGTATTTCAAAATATGGCGTTGACCGCGTTATCCCACATATTGAAGCCAGTGTTATAACGGTTTTGTAGTCACGCTTACTAAAATTAGGTATATTATCTGAAATAATACATTTTTGAATAATTTGGGATGACCGCGATATTTCACTTCCGCGACGACCATTCATGTATCATTGTTTGCAAGTTCATACGTCCGGAAATGGCTACAAATTTCTGAAAATCTCCTAATACATAGTTTTTGGGTTTAAGGATTTGGCTGTGTAGCCGCTATTCGATCTGTCTATAGATGAAAGTTTCTATTCACACAGGCTCAGGATATATTCCTGTCCGCAAAGTCGAGTGGTACTTGTTGAGATTTTGACGAAGAAGAACCTGTTTCCGATCAGTTTTTAGATTTCGTTTGTCGTCACAAAGTCGTTTACCGAAGGAGGAAATAATAACATTTCTAGAAATGTGCATCCATTGAAAGTACTTCCCAAAATACAATTGATGCGGGTTTCTATGACGTTTTCTTCTGGTTTTATTCAAAGAGTAATCGACAGAAAAATCCCTGAAGATAAAATTCATTGCAATTTTGAAATATTGGAAATAATATGTAATAAATCAATATATATAAAGTAGAAAAATTTTTGTACGTTTGTTTGGTTGAACCGCTAAACAGATCTTCCTGAAATTTTCAGAGTATATCACTACATGGCCTGAAAGTAACATAGGCTATAAAAATTTCTGAATTCCGCGTTGATCCGGAGATATATCATCAGAATCGGAGGTACCTCCAAAAAATTTAGATTTTTTATGAAAATATCTATAGAATGGAATTTGGTCTAGAAATAAATTTGCAAATTATATTGAAATCGGTTCAGATTTGGAAATAGCGCCCATATATATTTTCCGCCGATTTCATGTATTTTATGCATTAAACACGCTATGTATGTGCAATTTCAATGAAATTTGGAAAGCGTGGCGGAATTGGGTCTAGAAATAAATTTTCCAAATTATATTGAAATCGGTTCAGATTTGGAATTAGCTCCCATATATATTTTCGTCCGATTTCACGTATTTGACGCACCAAGTACGCTTTATATACCAGATTTTAATGAGGGTTGGAATGAGTGACGAAAATTTGACCTACAAATAAATTTGTCAAAATATATTTTACCTTATTCGGGGTAGCGAGGCGCACCGGTTTCAGCTAGTAAAATATAAACATTGACCTCAAGCTCAAAAATCTTGATTTTATTAACATTCGAAAGGTCGAACAAAACATAAAAATTCGACAGAAAAATCCTTTTGTCCAATAGACATTTACGACACTGCGGTGGAACAGAAATTATATCATAATAAAAATGGTTGATATAGTTTTTTTATTGCAAATTTCAAACATAATAAAGAATTTTTAATTGTTATGAATTTCAAAATAATTCATTATAAAAACGTGTTAGAGAAAATATACAAACACTTAAAACCACAAAGATTAAGCAACGGTTTTATCTTTTATTGTTATAAAAAATTTCAAAAACAAAATATCCCAAAAATGTTTTTTTCTGGATGTTGTTTATAAGCCAAAGTATTGGACGTAATATGTTACAAACGTTCAATAAATACAAATAAACGTTTTGTTCTGAACTCAGTAACACTTACAGTCAGCCTAAAATTCCGATTAAACGCTTAAACAACACCTTAAAACTTAACAAGAACTATGCATAAAATTGCTCAAAAAGCCTAGCTTGTTCATTATTTTTATATTTTCAAATATGTTGGACAATAAGTATACCAATGTAGTTAAATAACTCTCTGTAATACTTCCAACTACTTTACAAATTTCTTGAACAATTTAAAACAGTTACGTCGGTGCCTTTTATATATTAGATATTGGTACACAGTATATAAATTCAATAGAAAGAATTCATAATATTTAGGATACAATTTTATACAAATTATGGACTTTTAGATATATTATAAAATTTGAGGCAATAAATGTAGTTTTTCTAGTTTATTATTTGTCCAAATATTTTATTCTACAAATTTACTTCAGAGGTCAGAAGAAGATTTGCATTGGTTTCAGAGATATAGCCCCGAGTTGCTTTAAAGAGTCGATATTTAACAATATTTAGATGGGGCCATAAAATCCAAGCTGGATCTGACTCAACAAAACGCAACTAGGGCTTTTGTACTTTGGGTCTGTACTTTCAAAAAATGCTCACTTCAAATTGTTTGCACAAGATTACCTCAAAAATGTTGCACAGTGTTATTTACCGGAAGAGATAGAGCCTGATTCCAGGATTATTTTTACTTTTAATATAATGTTAAAAAGAATCGTTATAATTTTGTTTCTTAATTGTACAATTAAAAGTTTTTGGTCTCGATGACAAACACTTTGATGGACTTAGTTCGATATAGTTTTAACAAATAACAATCGTTCCTTTTTGAACCCCACTTAATTATTCGCTAATAATAAGCTAATTAATTTGAAGTGGTGAAAGATCCGATCTTTTCATCAGCATTTGAACTCATGCAAAGGAAGTCGTGAAAGATCCGATCTTTTCATCAGTATTTGAACCCATGCAAAGAAAGTCGTGAAAAATCCGATCTTTTCATCTGCATTTGAACCCATTCTATGGATCCAATAGAAATGAATTTTGTGTTTTTATTTATACACATTTTTCTAAATATATAAGATTAATTATTTACAATAGGCTTCATGTTGTCGGAGACTCGAAATCACAACCAACGTTGTTTAAACTCTCGTCGTAATGATAATGTCATTGCAAAGGATTGGTGAAAATAACATGCAAAAGCATTGATGGAAATGACATGCCAAAGCATTGGTGAAAATGACATGACAATGCATTGGTGTAAATGATTTGCTTTGGATCCAAAAATGAATAGCATCTTTTGGGGTCCACGCTCATATAAAATTCATCGATGAAGATGCTAAAAAGATGACATGCCAGATCACTTGCACCCATGATTGAATGGCATCATTGGCATCCAACATTTTGCTGGGCAGAGATGCAGACGGACGGACGGTGGTAAGTACTTCCATCTTGTCTGAAACGAATATCGTCCAAACTTATGTATGTGGAGTCTGAAATCATTATTTTGATGAGACCTATTTGTATCGTATCCTAGTGTATATAATCACGTAACCTTAAAGTCTGAGACTACAATTCTACTTCGGTGATTGTATGGAAAAAAATCAAGTGACGCACAAAAATGCATTTGCCTTCATTATTTTCTCATACTGTTTAGCAGCAAATTTGTCTAAAATAGAATTAAAAATTTTTTGCGTAGAACAAATTTCTAATTGGCTTTTAAGATGTAGTCCACGAAGGACCGATCCCTCACACATTTTATCCAATAGAAATTTTTTCATATACATACTTCCATTCCCACAATACTGAACTCGATATTTTTGTTGTTACAGGATGAGTTTTAAGCCTCGAGAGCTCTATATAGTTCGAATATGACATAAACTTCATTAAGGAATTCGCATTTGATAGTGGAATGACAAGTTTCTGGGGGAAAGTTTTATACGCCCAACGCAAACTAAATACCAAATATCAGCCGTTTCTGAGGAATATAGAGGCCACAACCTTCAAAACACAGAAAATAGGGAGATAAGTTCTATGGGGGCTATATAAAGTCGTAGACCTATACCTACAAATTTCTGGGGGAAAGTTGTATACCCCCAACGAAAACCAATTACCATATTTCAGCCTTCCAAATACCGATAATCGGGAGATATCGTCCTATGGGATATATATCAAAACGTGGACGTATATAAACATTTTTTTGTAGAAATGTTTCTTGGCCTCTGGAAACACAAAATACAAAACTACAACCGATTCTGTGGTCAAATGGGACCAAGACATTCAAAATATCTTAAAATGACGCGTACTATATATGTGGCGTTATATAGGGGCTATACCAAAACGTGGACCTATGTAAACATTTTATGGTAGATATATTTCATAGCCTCTTGAAACGCAAAATATCTTAAAATTACGCAAAATATCTTAAAAAAAAAACAAGTAAGAAAAGTCTATAGTTGGACGGAGCCGACCATGGGATACCCTATACCACTATCCCTGGACAATCGCTCTCCACGGAACTTCTTTACAATGATTGCGAAAATTTATTTATCAAATATCAAATATGTAATGTATAATACTTATGACCAAAACCAAAAAGTTATCTAGCATGACAAAGACATTTTTGTAGCAGGAAAGGAAAATTTAGTTCACACAAACTAAAATGTAATGAAACCCACTTATGTAGTACTACTACTTCCGTTGTTTAACCGCTACGTTATTTAAATTTTTACCAATTTCACACAAAAGTTTCAGTCCATTTAACCCGCTAAGTAATCCCTGATCTTGACGTTGGTTTGTACGCTTCTTCTTCATCATAAACTCAAACTTTGTTCAAAATTTTGCGGGTTATTATTTTGACCTACAGAGACGCTACAAAATTGGTTAAAATTTTGTTTTTGGTTTATTTCATCCCCTGAACATTTTACGATCATCACCAAAAACTAATCATTTCTATTCTGGCCCGAACCCAACCTCCTTCAAAAATTCGTTACAATCGGTCCATAATTGCGGCCTAAATCGCTAAATCGCTTTATCTCGTAGAGATATGAATTTTGGCATACCAAATATGGGGTCTAGGACGAATATTTCGTGTTATTACATAAACTTTTGGAGAGACAATATGTAGCATGGGATAAAAATGTGGTTCTCTACACAAAACACATTATATATTAGGCAGTAGGCCCGTTATCTAGCAAACACTTTATTGCAATTTACATCAGAGGATAGGTCAGTAGTTTTTTCCCATATGTAGGCTACTTTACGAAATATATATGTCCTCAAGGAATTAAAATATCGACCAAAAATAAAATTTTTATATTTCTTACAAAAGTAATGGTCAATTTCACCCGCTAAAGAATATCATATCATAATTCAAAATTGTAGGCATCTTTTTCGACCTATACTCTTACCCGGTGCAAAATTTCGTGACTATTGATGTATAATTGCGACTTCTAGCGAGTTTATTATTACACTACAAACAAATAACGGAATATATTAGGCTGTAACTCTGTTATCTGATCATGCACACCAATATAATTGGCATCAATTGAAAGGTCAAGCGTTCCACTTTCAAGTATATCTCACTTGTCCGGAATGTCACTTCCAGAAATTAAGATATAAGCTGTATATTTAAAATTTTCACAATTTTCACACAAAAGTTTTGGTCCATTTAACCCTCTAAATATTATCCTATCGCCATCTCAAATTGCAAGCTTCTCCTTTGTGATATACTCTTACCTTATTTAAAATTACGCGTTGATCGGACTATTATTGAGACCTACAGAGCCGCTAGAAAATTGGATAAATATTATGTTTTTGGTCCATTTCACGCGCTAACTAATTCACGATCATCACCAATAAGAATAGGGATCTATTCCGATCTGAACCCGACCTCCATACAAAATTTCGTGACGATCGGTCCATAATTGCGGCCTGGAGCGTGTTTACAATTTATAATGGACAGACGGACGGACGGACTGACGGACGGACACACATCTCAAATCGCTTTATCTCGTCGAGATATGAAGATTGGTATACCACATTGGGGGTCTCCGACGAATATTTCGCGGTGTTACATGAATTTTTACCAAAACAAACTTATAATACCCTTTTCCACATTGTGGTATAGGGTATAAAAAACAAAAGAAAAACGGCAATTGGAATATAATTTTCATAAATTCGTAAAAATTGTCTATTTATGCAGAGGAGATTAGGCAAAATCGTGATTCCATTAATTTTTATTCAACATTAAAACATTTGCATTTGAAATCTTGCCCTTTTTGCAGCTCTAATAACAGTAATTCATATGCCGACCACACACACACACGCTTGTGCGTTTACCGCATCAGGAACGTGTTGAATACAAGTATTTGGTTTGCAAGCTATTTTTTTGCAAACTCCTTTTTTGTCGATGGTTTTTTGTTATCCTAGCATAAATTTGAATCCTTTAATTAATGAATTACTAAAACGGCAACAATAACAAAAACAACAGCAATTTTGTCCCTCACTTTGTTTTTGTTTATTTGTGATTCTATTTGTTTGGCTCTGGCCGTTTCTGTGTTTGCAAATACATTTTTGACTCTCTGCATATTTGCTCACGGATTTTATAACACAAAACATTTGTCATCGCTCGTTGAATATTTTTTAAATGAAAACTAAGTTTCTCTGCTCGAAATGCATGGAATTGAATATCGAAATACCTGTTGTTGTACCTGTTTTTATTTTATTGAAATGGAAACAAAACGGGATAGACTTTCATGCTGCTGTGTCGGCTTTTATTTTGAAGGACAATATTTTTCCACATACTAAACTAAAAGTGAAAAGGAATTAAATATTAGATTTTCCTATGAATTTGTAATAAAGTTGGAACTAAAACATTTGTTGACGTTTTCAAATGTTGTCCTACTTTTGATGTAGGATGCCGTATGATTGTTATCGTTATGTATTCGTTGTGCAGCGACAACAACTAGTTTTAAGCGGTTATTTTTAGGAGACCACTATGGCCTATGGAAAATTTTCAATACAATTTTATAGGCGACTCTGGATTATGACAAATTATCTATAAAATTGTATAGGCCGGTGGGTCTAAGAAAAATTTTCCATTCAGTTTGTTTATTGGGATACACTTGCCTTTTGGTTTTTTCCTTCGGTGCAATATCAAAACTCTTTTTTTATTTTCTGTGATGCAAATTCTTGTGCCTTCTAGCGTTTTTTATTGTAGGCTTTTAAATTCACATTAGCTTTAAAGGATTTTATTTTTAGGTTAGATTTTGTATGCTTTTGTATGTTTCACTGCATGTTTTGTGGGAGGTCTTTTCGTTCGCGCGCTACTTTTTACAATATTGAAATGCAAAAACTTCAATTAGCCAAAACCGGATTTTCTATTGGAAATTGATGTTTTACATAGTGGAACGACAGTTAGACGTAAGAATGTGTGCGTGAGAAAAAGAACTCAAACACTCCACGGCTGCGCTTGTTATATCTTACCGCCGTTCCCTCCACAGTTCTTATGGCGCATTTACACCAATGGTTTAAAACAGTGAAGTGTTTACATTTATCCTAAACATTTCTGCCCCCACAGCAGAAGTGTATTTTCCTTCAGTAAGGACTATCGATGGGTAGATTGCGAATCGGGCCTGCCAATAAATAACCGAGGGCCGCTTGAAATCCATATACAGCGCCTACACCGGGAAAAGTTTTTCCCTCCTGGACAATTGCCGAGTAAACGTCAGCACAGAGTTCTAGTTCAATGGGGGTATTGGATCTTGGGTCTACATCAGCCAGGGTGCCCCCTGAAAAATCCTTTGTCGGGTCCTCGATAATGGGATCGCAGTACGGTCTATATGGCAACTCATCTGTGATCAAAGCGTACACCTTTAAGGCCCAGTTGGAGGCTTGATTTCTCGCCTTGATTTTGAAGGAGGTGAATCGATGACCCAGAAATATGAAGGACCGTAAGCCCATCCTCTGAGATTCGAGACATCGAGACCCCTTGTTGTATCAATGCCCGAACTATCGAAGGGGAGTCTGCCTCCTCTCCCACTATCTGTACCATGGATGTAGGCACGAATAATAAATTCCATCTTAATACGGGGGATGGCGATGGCGGCTGCAAGGAATTATTCAGTTGTGGGGCCCCGTGTATGAGGGTATGGTGCCGGCAATCACAAAGTGGTACGTGCGTGACCTTTTTCAATATTTAAATGGAATAAACGTTATTTTAGTTATTAGTAGGCTTTATCCCCTGTTTTTGTAAAAAATTGTATTCTTCTCACACGAATGGTCAAATTTTGTTGATCGATTTACTCGCTTTAGCGCAAATGTAGAGCGCTGATTTTTAAATGAGGAATTTTTAACGATATATGCAACGGGAATAAATTAGGTATGTATGTCTTCTGGGTGCTGAGCTATGGATGCCTAAATTATTACGAATATAGACGAACGAACAAAAATATGTTGCAACAAGTAAGAAAGGCGTTAAGTTCGGCCGGGCCGAACTTGTTATGCCCTCCACCACGAATTGTATGGAACTAAAATGGAACAATTAGTTTCTTTTCGTTCCCGAACAAGACTAAATACCAAATTTCAGCAATTTCGGTAAAACAATGTGACTAACCTTCACAATACCGTAATTCGGGAGGTACCGTTCTATAGGAGCTATATCAAAACATCGATCTATACCTAAACATTTCTGGCGGAAAGTTTTTAGACTCAAAGAAGACTACATACCAAGTTTCCTATGTTTCGGTAAGATAATGTAGTTAAAACCTTCAAAATACCGAAACTTAAGAGGCTTCTTTAGATATATAGGAAGACGTAGACCTATACTGATAATTCCCTTCTGGAATATTTTATAACCCCATGGAAGACTAATTAACAAATTTCAGTGTTTTGGTGCGATATTGACGTTACAACATTCAGAATTACGAAAATCGGGAGGAACCGTTCAATAGGGCCTATATATAAGCGTGGGCCTATACCGACGGATTTCAGTCATTTCGATGGGTTGTTGTGCCCACAACCTTCAAATTACCGAAAATCGGGAGGTACCGTTCTATGGGGGGCTAAATGCAGGCTTGGTCCTATTCCGGCGAATTTGATATGGAAAATTTTATACCACCAACGAAGACTAAATACCAAATTTCTGCCATTTCAGTGGGCTATTGTGGCCACAATCTTCAAAATACCGAAAATCGAGAGGTACCGTTCTATGGGGGCTTTATGAAGGCGTGGACCTATACCGGCAAATTTCATATGGAAAGTTTTATACCACCAACGAAGACTAAGTACCAAATTTCAGCTATTTCGGTGGAATGTTGGGGTCCCAACCTTCAAAATATCGAAAATCGGGAGGTACCTTTCTATGGGGGCTATATTAAGGCGTGAACCTATTCCGTCGAATTTCATATGGAAAGTTTTGTACCATCAAAGGAGACTAAATACCAAATTTCATCCATTTCGGTGTGATAATGAGACTAAAACCTTCAAAATATCTAAAATCGGGTGGTACCGTTCTATGGGAGGTATGTCAAAATGTGGACCGATATAGCCCATTTGCAATACCAAACATCCTATGAGTAATAGAAACTTCTATACCAAATTACAAAGCTCTATCTTAAAAATTGCGAGCTGTATCTTGATTTCAACAGACGGACGGACGGACATGCGGACAGGCGGACATGGTTATATCGACTTAGAATTTTACCCTTATCAAGAATATATGAACTTTATGGGGTCTCTGATGAATATTTCGATATGTTACAAACGTTATGACAAATTTAATTATACCCTCCATATTATGGTGGAGGGTATAAAAACAAACCCCTTGTCATTCATGCAACAAGAAATAATTTTTTTAAAAATAAAAAACAAATTTCTAAATTTATATTTTTTTTCAAAAAAAAAAAAAAAAAAAAAAATATTTTTATACCCTATACCACAATGTGGAAAAGGGTATTATAAGTTTGTTTTGGTAAAAATTCATGTAACACCGCGAAATATTCGTCGGAGACCCCCAATGTGGTATACCAATCTTCATATCTCGACGAGATAAAGCGATTTTGAGATGTGTGTCCGTCCGTCCGTCTGTCCATTATAAATTGTAAACACGCTCCAGGCCGCAATTATGGACCGATCGTCACGAAATTTTGTATGGAGGTCGGGTTCAGATCAGAATAGATCCCTATTCTTATTGGTGATGATCGTGAAATATTCTCTCAATTATAGTCCGATCAATCCGATCCGTGAAATATTTAGCGGGTGAAATGGACCAAAAACATAATATTTATCCAATTTTCTAGCGGCTCTGTAGGTCTCAATAATAGTCCGATCAACGCGTAATTTTAAATAAGGTAAGAGTATATCACAAAGGAGAAGCTTGCAGTTTGAGATGGCGATCGGATAATATTTAGAGGGTTAAATGGACCAAAACTTTTGTGTGAAAATTGTGAAAATTTTTAATATACAGCTTATATCTTAATTCCTGGAAGTGACATTCCGCACAAGTGAGATATACTTGAAAGCGGAACGCTTGACCTTTCAATTGATGCCAATTATGTTGGTGTGCATGATCAGATAACACAGTTACAGCCTAATATATTCTGTTATTTGTTTGTAATGTAATAATAAACTTGCTAGAAGTCGCAATTATACATCAATAGTTACGAAATTTTGCACCGGGTAAGAGTATAGGTCGAAAAAGATGTCTACAATTTTGAATGATGATCCGATATTCTTTAGCGGGTGAAATGGACCATTACTTTTGTATGAAAAATATAAAAATTTTATTTTTGGTCGATATTTTAATTCCTTGAGGACATATATATTTCGCAAAGTAGCCTACATATGGAAAAAAAACTACTGACCTTTCCTCTGATGTAAATTGCAATAAAGTGTTTGCTGGATAACGGGCCTACTGCCTAATATATAATGGGTTCTGTGTAGAGAACCACATTTTTATCCAATGCTACATATTGTCTCTTTAAAAGTTTATGTAACACCACGAAATATTCGTCCTAGACCCCTTAGTTGATATGCCAAAATTCATATCTCGACGAGATAAAGCGATTTAGCGATGTGTGTCCGTCTATTAAAAATTGTAAACAAGCTGAAGGCCGCAATTATGGACCGATTGTAACGAATTTTTTAAGGAGGTTGGGTTCGGGCCAGAATAGAAATGATTAGTTTTTGGTGATGATCGTGAAATGTTCAGGGGATGAAATGGACCAAAAACAAAATTTTAACCAATTTTGTAGCGGCTCTGTAGGTCAAAAAAATAACCCGCAAAATTTTAAACAAAGTTTGAGTTTATGATGAAGAAGCGTACAAACCAACGTGAAGATCAGAGATTACTTAGCGGGTTAAATGGTCTGAAACTTTTGTGTGAAATTGGTGAAAATTTCAATAACGTAGCGGTTAAACAACGGAAGTAGTAGTACTACATAAGTGGGTTTCATTACATTTTAGTTAGTGTGAACTAAATTTTCCTATCCTGCTACAAAAATTTCTTTGTCATGCTAGATAACTTTTTGGTTTTGGTCATAAGTATTATACATTACATCTCTGATCTTTGATAATTAAATTTTCACAATCATTGAAAAGAAGTTCCGTAGGGTATCCCATGGTCGGCTCCGACCGACTATAGACTTTTCTTACTTGTTTTAAAATCGATTTGTGCCTGAACTTTTTAAATTTCAATGGAATAAATTTCAATGGAATTTCAATGGAATAAAAGTTATTTTAGTCGTTAATAGGCAAAAGTTCATTCATTTCCGCTACAGGAAATCATTTTTGAGAACAAAGGCCAAAAAGTCATAACCATAACCATACATAGAATCACTTTTTGAGTTGATTTATGAGTGTCCGTCTGTCCGTTCGCCGTTCGCAACGTACATGTCGCATTTATAATTATATCATATCATTTTTTAGCTATCGGAAGAACGCTATTGCTTTTGGTGAAAATCGGTTCAGATTTTGATATAGGTATTTGATGTACGAAACACCCTATATACGTTCGATCTCAATGAAATTTGGAATGTGTGACGCGATTTGGCCTAGAAATAACTCTTCCAAATTATATCGAAATCGGTTCAGATTTGGATATAGCTTCGGCCGATTTGAGGTATTTGATGCACCAAACACGCTATATACATATGTCTAATTGTGATGAAATGTGGAAAATGTGACGGAATTTGGTCTAGAAATTAATGTGCTAAATTATACCGAAATCAGTTCTGATTTCGATTTAGCTCCCATATATATTTTACAGTGTTTAGATACAGTTTTCCTTCTTTTGACCTAATCCTAATACTCAAATACCCCTAATTAAAAATGCCAAAATACTTCATGATTTGGACTAATGCATGAATTTGCTATCAAATGACATAACTTATGGTCATTGCATCTTCGTACCATGACATATCCTTAGATTTGCAACCAAAAGCCATCTAAACGTTTAAAATCACATTACACAAAAGAAAAACAAAAACAAATTGCCAAACATTTTATATCCAATTTATTTAATTCAAAGCAGTTTTCCCCAGTTAAACATTAACCCAAAACCTAATTGGAATTCAAACATTTGTATATATGGTAAAGCAATTATCTCTTAACTTAACGAATTCATTTAAGACCGGCCGACCCACTTGAAAGAAAGTTTCCAATTAAAATTTTGGCCTCATTTATCTTGGCCAATTTTGTGCAAAACCATGGCAATTTAACAAACATTTACTGTGGTTTATATTGACGTATATTTGCTGTGGTGAAGGCATGGGAGAGGACCGGTGAGGGGTTGAGTCACACACATTTAATCATTTAATCTTGGTAAATGATTAAATTATAAATGAACAGAACATTAAATGGATGAATAAATTGATAGATGAACAGATACAGATCCTCGTACATGCATAGGTACATATGTATGTGTGCATGTTTTGTTTCTTGGTCTTCCATTTCGAAGGATTTCTGTTGCTACTTAATTCGCATAGACAAATTTAATTTCATTGTTATATTGTTTGTATGTTTGCGTATGACGAATTGTAAGCATCGTTGTTGTTGTCTTCGTCCTTCCACATTATCGAGTCACAAAGCAAATTAAATTATATAATCAATGATACAATGTTGCAATAACTGTAAATTTATAATACAATAGATCATATTGAAGAAAAAATGTGAATTATAATGTGCATGTATGTAGGTCTACAATTAGTAAAAGTAACGTGTACATATTGACGCAATCACATACTTATTATACCCTACTCCTTGTTTTGCTAAAAATTCATGTAACACAATATTCGTCGTAGACCCCCAATGTTATATACCATTTTTCATATAGCCGAGATAAAGCAATGTGTGTGTCCGTCCGTCCCTGCGTCCGTCTGTCCATTATAAAATGTAATCAAAGTCCAGGCCGCAATTATGGACCGATCATCACGAAATTTGGTATGTAGGTCGGGACAAGTCAATAAAATAGAGAAATGTATAACCACAGCCACAAATTTCAAAATACCGAAAATCGGAAGTGGACCTACAGTGTCGGCCAAAACTAAAGTACAGTACATTTTTTTTTTAAATGATAATTTTCTGAAGAAAACAGAGATAGAAATTTATTTTTTTATATTTCTTTTTATTTATTTATATCTTTACTATTAACTATTGGAAAACACAAACATAAGGAATTCAAAATTAAATAAACAAAAGTTAAAATTCAAAAAACATTTTAGGTCGCAAATATAAGCGGACAAAACATAAACACCCACCTATTTGAGGTACAACAAAAACTATTGAAATCAATATTTAGTTGCGTATCCTCTATTCTGGATGTCACAAACACATCTTTTAGGCATAGAGGATACTAAATTATTATTTATTGCAAGCGAAATAATCCTCAAAATATTGAAAATAGGGAGGTACCATACCCAAACGTGGACCCAGGTCCACAATTCTGCGTGGAAAAGTTTTGAGACCACTAGGAGCACTAAGTACCAAATTACAGCTAATTTAGTATGAAAATATGGCATAAATCCTCAAAACACTAAAAATCCGAAGGTACCGCCATAAGAGGGCTATTCAAAAACATTATTGATATTGCTGATATTCATCCAAAAATGATGCTACAGCATCTTCTGGTTAAATACAAAATCGCTTAGAATTAAAAATTAGCAGAAGAGCGATTTACAGAAGAGCGGTAGAGGCCGGCTTATTTAGTCGACGACCAGCAAAAAAACTTTGATACCGACAATAAATGAAAAAGCCAGACTGGATTTCGCCAAGACCCGTCTGAACTGTGGTATCCAAAAATGGAGGACTGTGCTGTTTTTTTAATGAATCTAAGTTTAATTTAAAATATTCAGATGGCATAAGGCGTGGGCTAAATGGCCAAAGGTTAAAACCTCAATATTGCAAAGGCACCGTAAACCATGGAGGCGAAAAATAATGGTCTGAGATTTTTTCTAGCGGCAAGGGATTGGACCAATTCATAAAATGAATAGAATTATGGATGGTTTCAAATATCGTAACGTATTAAAAGGCGTGATGTTGCCTTATACTGAAGAAGAGATGCCACTTAAATGGACATTCCAGGAGGACAACGAGCCAAAACATGTATCGAAAGTGCTTAAGGAGTGATTTCAAAACAATTCGACAAAAGTTTTCCGTTGGCCTGCCCAATCCGCTTATCTAAGCTCTCTATTGGGACTTGGTGGAGATCGTTAAATTAAAAAAATCAGCCGAAAAAGAAGATTTATTTATTTATTTGAAAACCATTTATTTTTTGAAGCCGCAAACATAGCATTGGAAGCAATATCGCCTGCATTAATTAATAATGTAGTATCATTTATGCCTAAAAGATGTCTTGTGTCATCCAGAATAGGGGATACGCAACGAAACATTGATTTCAATAGTCTTTGTTGTACCTTAAATTGGGGGGTGCTTTAGTTTTGTCAGCTTATATTTGCGACCTTAAATGTTTTTTGAGTTTTAACTTTTATTTATTAAATTATGAATTCCTTATGTTTGTATTTTCCATTAATAAAGATGTAAATAAAAGGAAAATAAAAAACCAATGTATAACACAGTTTTCTTTAAAAAAATTATCATTTTAAAAAAATTATTGAGGGTTTGCTTAAGTTTGGCCGACACTGTATACCGATAAATTTTAGGTGGATAGTTGTATACCCCCACGAAGACTTAATACCAAATTTTAGCCATTTCGGAGGGAATTGAGGGCACAACCTTCAAAATTCCAGAAAATCCGGAGGTACCGTTTTATGGGGGCTATATGAAGGCGTGGACCTATACCGACACATTTCAGGTGGAAAGTTTTACACCCACAACGAAGACAAAATACCATTTTTCAGTCATTTCGTGGGATATTGAGGGTACAACTTTCAAAATACCGAATATCGGTAGGTACCGTTCTAAAGTTGCATACACCTAACGAAGACTTAATACCAAATTTCAGCCATTTCGGTGGGAATTTGGACCACAAATCCTTGAATATATTTTTGCATATGGTTTTGCATATGCTCATTTTATGTAGATATGTAAAAATATGTCAAAATATACAAAAATTTCTGGGCCTAATTCGTTTTATTTTGTAGTAAAACGATTTTCTGTCTAATCAGATTTTCTCTACGACCATCCTAACCATATATGCATTTGCATAGGATTCCGCTGTCTAGTGGTGACCAAAAACAAAATTTTTATCCGAAATTAAATATGCTCTATAGGTCGCAATCATAGTAATATAAGGTGTGAGCTTATGACAAGAAAGAAGCTTGCAATTTTACATGATGATCAGATAGTTTTTAGTGGTGAAATGGACGGAAACTTTTGTGGGAAAATTGGAAAAAAAATTAATATATATCTTACATCTTTATTCCTGGTAGGCACCTTTTACGACGGTGCATTTTTTTTTTTTTGGCAAGTCCATATTTCCTGAGACGACGCCAACTAAACTGAATAGTGCCTAAGATAACCCCGAAGGGGAGTAACCTCCCACACAAATTTTGGAAAGAGGGCCGTTTAAGGACTCGTCTCTGATTGTTTCAATTTTGTATGCATTTTTTTGTTAAAGTCCATTCTTCTTGGGAAATTGGCCCAAAATTTAAAAAAAAAAAAACATAGAGACGTTATAAGTATTAAGTTTATTTATTTTCTTTGTGTCCGAGTCTGAAGGTATATCTCCGTCGGCACAGCCGACTGATACTTTTGAACTTGTTTTAATAATATGTAGCGAAAAAGCCCCGATTGGCCATAATAAAATACGGAAAATAGTAATTTACGTTTCCAGTAATGACGGCGTATATACATATGTACCCAGCAAAAATAGTCCTCCCAAAATCATGGGTTTTGTAAGGGATTTTTGGCAGCCGTAACTACTCGCAAACCCCCTTTCTTCCCCATTATTTTTACAAGGGCATGTCGCACTCAGTTTATAGTTATTTTAAGACCACTAGAATAACTAGTTATTCTGTGGCCACCAGAAGTTGAAAGTAAGTTGAAAACAATTCTATTTTTAGAACAGTTGATGTAGAGATTTTTTTTAATTTCATTACACTTCTTACTTTTATTTTACTTATTTTATTTCGGTTGCTGTGCGAGTTGAACACACGAACCCTCTGATTCTAGCCAAAGACACTACATACTATGCCACGCACACGAACATTAAGGATTGCTTAAGAACTTAAATGTGCAGTACACATGTGCACCACGAACTGTTATTTTTTAGTTAAAAAACTCGCGTGCCGACAGTGAGCGTTGAACACACAACCCTAAGATTTATAGTCGGGCACACACTCACTGTGCCACCGTCCTCATTACTTAGTGAGGAGCAAAGTAAGTAGGTTTGCCTTGTAATTTTATTAAGAAGTATCCCATTACTTTTCAGATTACTTGTAATGGGAAAAGAAGCTTGTTTACATTACTTTGTAATGGGTTACGTAATGACTACTGGATCCGAATTTTTGCTGGGTATGTATGTTCTATACGTCTGGTACGTTACCATGCCCAGTTGTTCGGGTAACTAGGGAATAACTAGCAATTTTGCTGGCTACTGGTAAACACCCCTAGGTTACCGCCCAATCTACTCTTAATGTTATAGCCTGGTGAATTTAACATGGGGATGTCATAGGAAGGGGTCTATTGCCCCCTCACTGCATCACCAGTAACCAGGCAAATCGATAGCATTGGAAAGTCAATTGTCCCTTCATTGCATTACCAGTAACCAGGTAATTGGATAGTCTTGGGAAACTCAATTGTCCCATTCATTGCATTACCAGTAACCAGTTAAATCGACAGTTAGAAATGATAGCCAAAATCCCTATAATTGTTTTGATCAGCAAATGGGTAAATGCTTAACGTGTAACGGATATTATATCAGTTTAAAAAAGATAATAACTGTTAATCTGTATATGCGCTAACCACGCTTTATTTTAATTAAATAAATGGGGTATATACGTACATATCGACACCTCCAAATAATAGTATGCTAAGTCTAAAAAGTGAGTTTTGCAGGAGAAGCTCTCAAAGTGTGGACATTTTTTTAACTTCAGTACTATGCTAAGTCAATATTTGTTTATAACTTCTGTTCGGATTGACCGATCATTACCAAAATTTGACAGAATTTAAGTAAAGGACGTTCGACACCTCCAAATAATAGTTTGCTAATTCTGAACAGGGAGTTTTGCAGGACAAGCTCTAAAAGTATGGAAATTTCTTTTAACTTCAGTACTATGCTAAGTCAATATTTGTTTATAACTTCTGTTCGGATGTCCGATTATTACCAAAATTGACAGAATTTAAGTTAAAGGACGTTAAATATAAAAATGTAAAGAACTTGAAAACATGCTAAGTCGACTTAGCATACTATTGTTTGGAGGCGTCGATATATCACAAAGGGCAATTTAATGTTAATCTTTTGATTCTTGTTATTGAAACTTGTGTGTGAATCCATGAACTAGAACGGTATATTTGGTCCTGGAAATGTTCATCTCAAGTGTCCTTCAGATAATTCAGAAGTACCTGAAATAAAATGTACAAAATGTAATGAGATAATAAAAAATCTATTGTCCCAAAAATATCGATACTTACCAAATATTCTTCTGTTCTTCACATTTGTTGTATCTTCATTTAACAACAAATTTTTGCACATCAACGCATCAAAATACGTCTTTTATAAATTCAGAAAACATTTAATTAAGTTGACATTTTTTTCTATTTTGTTTTCAAAAAGAGGAAATAATAATTTTGAAAAGAGATTACAAGAGAAAACATTGTTGATTACACTATCCATCGGTAGTCTATAAAATAGTCAATATATTACACTCCGCATTACCAGTAACTAGTGAATTTAGGATGATAGGGCAGGGAAGCCCATTTCCAGTGACAAAGGCAGGCTATAGTCTATTTTGTGTGCCATTTTTGGGTGTAAAGTAACTAGGATCAATGAGTAACTAGTTACATAACTATGTCAAAGTAGACAATTGCTATTTCTTCAACAACTGGTATATCAACTTATGTATGTATGACCGGACGGCTAAAATATGCCGCAATCATATAAATAGTGCCCAGGTGTGGTGGAGTAGGGTATCACATGGTCGGCCCTGTCCGACTATAACCCTCTCTTACTTGTTTTACCTTAGTTGAAATACCTTAAATATATTGACCGCTGTTGATGTTTTGGGGTGAGATACGGTCGATTTTTTTTTTAAATTCGAGCTAAATGGGTACGAACAGCATTTACCAGTGATTGAAGTTGAAGCGAGCGGACGTGTCTTTTATAAAGCTTCGATAAAAACGTATTCATTTTGGAGTAAAAAACTCAGTTAAGCAGTATAAACGTGATAAACGTAATATTTGAACATCACTGTTGTGATTTATAACTTTTAATGTACATTTCGGCGCATAAACAATTTGTTTTTATACCCTACACCACTATGTGGGGAGGGTATTATAAGTTGGTTTTGGCCAAAAAGTTTGTAACGCATCGAAATAATGGTCGTAGACCCATACTTATATATACCAAAATGAATGTCTCGACGAGCTGAGTCGATCTGGCTATGTGTGTCCGTCCGTCAGTCCGTCTGTCCATCTAAACCTTGTAATCACGCTACAGGCCGCAATTTTGATCGGATCGTCACCAAATTTTGGACGTTGATGGGGGTCTCGGAGGGGAAGAAGCCTATTGATTTTGGTGATGGTCAGATAATATTTAGGGGTCGGAAAGGGCAAAAAACTTAGGTGGGTAAAAAGACAACGTTTTTTCTCCAAAGCGAATATCTCAGCTTCTATATGGGGTATACCAAAAGCAAAACCTGACAATGAAAGTAGAAAATATTCACCTTTCTAATGATGTAAAGTAGGTGCTCGTAGGTGATTAAACAACGAATATATCACAATAGTAGTAAATAAAACCCCAATTTACATTTTTGCGATTTTAATTATTTGACGAATAGCACAGCTTTGGTTGAAAACTTTCCAAAAGCAAAGCCTGGCTATGAAAGAAAGAAGATCCAGTCTTCACAGTGATGCAAACTAAGGTCGGCGTAGGTAAGCAAATGATGGAGATATCGCAATAGTCGGTAATACATCCCATTTTACTATTTTTTTGGAAATCACGCTACAGGTCGCAATTTCGATCGGATCGTCACCAAAATTTGAGGGTTAATAGGGGTCTCACAGATAGAAGAAGCCTATTGATTTTGGTGATGGTCGGATAATATTTAGGGGTCGGAATGGGCAAACACTTATTTGGAGAAAAGTCAACATTTTATTTCAAAGCCAATATCTCTGTTTCTTTGAGAGGTATATCTAAAGAAAAACCGGCAAGGAAAGTAGAAAAAATCACCTTTTCAACGATGTAAAGTAGGTTGTCGTAGGTGGTCAAATAGCAGAGATATGGCAATAGACGATAATGCATCCCATTTTCCGATTTTTTTGTAATCACGCTACAGGTCGCAATTTTGATCGGATCGTCACGAAAATTTGAGGGTTAATGGGGGTCTCACAGATGAAGAAGCCTATTGATTTGGGTGATGGTCGGATAATATTTAGGGGTCGGAATGGGCAAACACTTATTTGGAGAAAAGTCAACATTTTATTCAAAGCCAAAATCTCTGTTTCATTAAGAGGTATATCTAAGCAAAACCTGGCAAGGAAAGTAGAAAATATCACCTTTACAACGATGCAAAGTAGGTTGTCTAGGTGGTCAAATAGCAGAGATATGGCAATAGTCGATAATGCATCCAATTTTCCGATTTTTTTGTAATCACGCTATAGGTCGCAATTTTGATCGGACCGTCACGAAATTTTGGGGGTTAATTTGGGTCCCACAGAGGAAGAAGCCTACTGATTTAATGATAATATTCTGGGCTCGGAGTGGGCAAAAACTTATTTGGAGAAAAGGTCTACGTTTTATTTCAAAGCCAATATCTCAGTTTCTTTAAGAGGTATGTCAAAAGCAAAACCTGGCAAGGAAAGTAGAAAATATAACCTTTACTACGATGTAAAGTAGGTTGTCGTAGCTGCTCAAACAACAGAGATATCGCAATAGTCGGTAATGCATCCCATTTTCCGATTTGTTGTAATAACGCTACAGGTCTCAATTTTGATCGGATACGGGTCCCACAGAGGAAGAAGCCTATTTAATTTGGTGATGGTCGGATAATATTCAGGAGTCGGAATAAGCTTATGTGGAGAAAATTCACCTTTTTTTCTTATGCGAATATCTCCGCTTCTGGTTGGAGTATTCCCAAAGGAATACCCGTCAATGGAAGAAGAAAATATCTCGTTTATATTGATGCAAAGTATGTTGGCGTAAGTAAGCAAACCGAGCTATTGCAGAATTCAGTAATATACCCAATTTTTCCATTTTTTGTAATCACGCTACAAGTTGGAATTTTGATCGATAGTGACGAAATTTTTGGGGGGTAGATGGGGGCGCCACAGAGGAAGAAGCCTATGGATTTTGGTGATAGTCGGATAATATTTAGGGGTCGGAATGGGGAAAAACTCATTTGGAGACAAATTCAAAGTTTTATTCTTTGTGAATATATCGGCTTCTAGTAGGGGTATTCCAACGGCAAAGCCTGTCAATGGAAGAAGAAAATATTACCTTTACATTGGTGTAAAGCAGGTTGGCGAAGGTGGTCAAACAAGGGAGATACCACAATAGTCGGTAATGCATCCAATTCTTCCATTTTTTGAAATCAAGCTACAGGAGAGAAAGAGACATATTATTTTACCAGTGAAAAGCTTATGCACAGGGGTAGTGGTGTAGGGTATCACATGGTCGGCCCCGTCCCGACTATAGCCTTTGCTCACTTGTTTGATAATAATTTATTACTATTAAATTCTTAAATGATTAGTGCACGTGACAGAAAATAAAACTAACAGTGAGCAAAGGCTATAGTCGGGACGGGGCCGACCATGTGATACCCTACACCACTACCCCTGTGCATAAGCTTTTCCACTGGTAAACATTTCTTTTAGGGAATATAAACCGACTACCACCAAAAATAATATGCCTCTTTGTCTCTGGGACCCCCATAAGCAACTAAAATTTCGTGACCATCCGATCAAAATTACGACCTGTAGCTTGATTGCAAAAAAATGGAAGAATTGGATGCATTACCGACTATTGTGGTATCTCCTTGTTTGAACCACCTTCGCCAACCTGCTTTACACCAATGTAAAGGTAATATTTTCTTCTTCCATTGACAGGCTTTGTCGTTGGAATACCCCCTACTAAAAGCCAATATATTCACAAAGAATAAAACTTTGAATTTGTCTCCAAATGAGTTTTTCCCCATTCCGACCCCTAAATATTATCCGGCTATCACCAAAATCAATAGGCTTCTTCCTATGTGGGACCCGCATCAACTCCCAAAAAATTCGTGACGAACCGATCAAAATTGCGACCTGTAGCGTGATTAAAAACAAATCGGAAAATGGGATGCATTACCGACTATTGCGATATCTCTGTTGTTGAGCCAGCTACGACAACCTACATGACATCGTTTGTAAAGGTGATATTTTCTACTTTCCTTGCCAGGTTTTGCTTTTGATATACCTCTTAAAGAAACAGAGATATTGGCTTTGAAATAAAACGTAGACCTTTTCTACAAATAAGTTTTGCCCATTCCGACACCTGAATATTATCCGACAATCATTAAAATCAGTAGGCTTCTTCCTCTGTGGAACCCCCATTAACCCCCAAAAATTCGTGACGATCCGATCAAAATTGCGACCTGTAGCGTGATTACAAAAAAATCGGAAAATTGGATGCATTATCGACTATTGCCATATCTCTGCTATTTGACCACCTACGACAACCTACTTTACATATTTTCTACTTTCCTTGCCAGGTTTTGCTTTAGATATACCTTTAAAAAAACAGAGATATTGGCTTTGAAATAAAACGTTGACCTTTCTCCATATAAGTGTTTGCCCATTCTGACCCCTGAATATTATCCGACCTTCATCAAAATCAATAGGCTTCTTTCTCTTTGGGACCCCATTAACCCCCAAAATTTCGTGACGATCCGATCAAAATTGCGACCTGTAGCGTGATTACAAAAAAATCGGAAAATGCGATGCATTATCGGCTATTGCCATATCTCTGCTATTTGACCACCTACGACAACCTACTTCACATCCTTGCCAGGATTTGCTTTTGATATACCTCTTAAAGAAACAGAGATATTGGTTTTGAAATAAAATGTTGACTTTTCTCCAAATAAGTGTTTGGCCATTCCGACCCCTAAATATTATCCGACCATCACCAAAATCAATAGGCTTCTTCATCTGTGAGACCCCATTAACACTCAAATTTTCGTGACGATCCGATCAAAATTGCGACCTGTAGCGTGATTTCCAAAAAAATAGAAATATGGGATGTATTACCGACTATTGCGATATCTCAGTTATTTGGTTACCTACGCCGACCTAGTTTGCATCATTGTAAAGACGGGATCTTCTACTTTCATAGTCAGGCTTTGCTTTTGGAAAGTCCCCAACCAAAGCTGTGATATTCGTCATTATAATTAAAATCGCAAAATGAAAATTGGGGTTCTATTTGCTAGTATTGTGATATCTTCGTTATTTGATCACCTACGAGCACCAACTCTACATCATTCAAAAGGTTATATTTTGTACTTTCATTGTCAGGTTTTGCTTTTAATAAACCTTATATAGAAACTGAGATATTCGCTTTGGAAAAAAACGTTGTCTTTTTATCCCACATATGTTTTTTGCCCTTTCCGACCCCTAAATATTATCCGATCATCACCAAAATCAATAGGCTTCTTTCCCTCCGGGACCCCACAACACCCAAATTTGGTGACGATCGACGGACAGACGGACGGACGGACGGACTGACGGACGGACACACATAGCCAGATCCACTCAGCTCGTCGAGACATTCATTATACCCTATACCACAATGTGGAAAAGGGTATTATAAGTTTGTTTTGGTAAAAATTCATGTAACACCGCGAAATATTCGTCGGAGACCCCCAATGTGGTATACCAATCTTCATATCTCGACGAGATAAAGCGATTTTGAGATGTGTGTCTGTCCGTCCGTCCGTCCGTCTGTCCATTATAAATTGTAAACATGCTCAGGCCGCAATTACGGACCGATCGTCACGAAATTTTGTATGGAGGTCGGGTTCAGATCAGAATAGATCCCTATTCTTATTGGTGATGATCGTGAAATATTTAGCGGGTGAAATGGACCAAAAACATAATATTTATCCAATTTTCTAGCGACTCTGTAGGTCTCAATAATAGTCCGATCAACGCGTAATTTTAAACAAGGTAAGAGTATATCACAAAGGAGAAGCTTGCAATTTGAGATGGCGATCGGATAATATTTAGAGGGTTAAATGGACCAGAACTTTTGTGTGAAAATTGTGCAAATTTTTAATATACAGCTTATATCTTAATTCCTGGAAGTGACATTCCGGACAAGTGAGATATACTTGAAAGTGGAACGCTTGACCTTTCAATTGATGCCAATTATGTTGGTGTGCATGATCAGATAACAGAGTTACAGCCTAATATATTCCGTTATTTGTTTGTAGTGTAATAATAAATTCGCTAGAAGTCGCCATTATACATCAATAGTCACGAAATTTTGCACCGGGTAAGAGTATAGGTCGAAAAAGATGCCTACAATTTTGAATGATGATCTGATATTCTTTAGCATGTGAAATAGACCATTACTTTTGTATGAAAAATATAAAAATTTTATTTTTGGTCGATATTTTAATTCCTTGAGGACATATATATTTCGCACAGTAGCCTACATATGGAAAAAAACTACTGACCTTTCCTCTGATGTAAATTGCAATAAAGTGATTGCTAGATAACGGCCTACTGTCTAATATATAATGGTTTCTGTGTAGAGAACCACATTTTTATCACATGCTACATATTGTCTCTCCAAAAGTTTATGTAACACCACGAAATATTCGTCCTAGACCCCTTATTTGGTATGCCAAAAATTCATATCTCGACGAGACAAAGCGATTTAGCGATGTGTGTCCGTCCATTAAAAATTTTAAACAAGCTTAAGGCCGCAATTATGGACCGATTGTAACGAATTTTTTAAGGAGGTTGGGTTCGGGCCCGAATGGGAATGATTAGTTTTTGGCGATGATCGTGAAATGTTCAGGGAATGAAATGGACCAAAACAACATTTTAACCAGTTTTGTAGAGGCTCTGTAGGTCAAAATAATAACCCGCAAAATTTTAAACAAAGTTTGAGTTAATAATGAAGAAGAAGCTTACAAACCAACGTGAAGATCAGATAATACTTAGCGGGTTAAACGGACTGAAACTTTTGTGTGAAATTGGTAAAAATTTCAATAACGTAGCGGTTAAACAACGGAAGTAGTAGTACTACATAAGTGGGTTTCATTACATTTTAGTTTGTGTGAACTAAATTTTCCTTTCCTGCTACAAAAATGTCTTTGTCATGCTAGATAACTTTTTGATTTTGGTCATAAGTATTATACATTACATCTCTGATATTTGATAATTTAAATTTTCACAATCATTGAAAAGAAGTTCCGTGAAGAGCGATTGTCCAGGGATAGTGGTATAGGGTATCCCATGGTCGGCTCCGTCCGACTATAGACTTTTCTTACATGTTTCAAAAATATATTTTTTGGTTAAATACGAAAAATTTTAAAAAAATGTTGGGAGTTATTCTGTTATTTCGCTAAATTTCCATACAAATCCTGAAGTATTTTGCTTAAACTTCTACAAGAAAAGTAATTAGTCATCGTGAAAGTATATTTGCTTTCTGTAATAAGCAATAGAATCAGAAGTAGAGAGTAATATTCAAATTACAATCAAAGAAAAAACATAGAAATTAAAAACCGTATAATTCGCGAATCCGTTTAAATCAGTTGAGGTGCATGTGCTTTTCGGATACAGGGAGTCCATCTCTATCAATATGCACGGATTTTCCCATGTTTCATTCAGCGGCCAAAGTGTGCCGTCAGTTGCATCTTACTATTCAAAAAACCTTCAAGTGGGCAAAAATTACGCGATGTCCATATGATTATAAGGTGCATCCGATTTCAATGGCCGCCTATTAAAAATACGTCAATATAAATTATTTTAGACAGATTTGTCAAGAACTGCGGATGTGCCACCACATTCTATTTTGGGATAAATAGGGATATTACTCCCGAATCTTTGTAATTTGTGACACACCTTTTTGGCAAATATTATAATCGCGTATAAAGGATTACATTTATGTAAAAATAATCAAAGAAAATCGCGGTTCAATTCGCGGAATTGTCAAAATATATTTTTGCAGATTTTCCTATTTTCAAGGTATCTATATCCGGCGTTTTAGTGGACGGATTCGAACGCGGAAGAGCTTATTAGATCCGTTACGTAAAAAAACTAAAATCACGCGGGGTTCAGAGGTACCTGTACGACAGTTGTAAATTTTAAAGCCAAAAAATAGGTTTTTTTTTTCAGAAAATTTACGCACCAAATTTTCGCCTTTGGACTCCTATTACTAGGAAGCTATACGGAGTACACTCATGAGATATACATCAGACGACGTGGAATCGCGACTTCTACAATCCTATAACTAGTTTGGATTTATTATCTAGTTGCACCCTATAATTATAAGAAAAATTCGAAAAGCACTGAAATCAAAACTTCAAAATGTCAGCATCGATTTTAGGGGGATGCAGTGTATATATCGAAAAGTCATATACTAGAACCATGTTGCCCAAGGAGTATTCTTTAGTTCTTTCTTTGAGCACAGGTTTGAATTTTGCGTGGTTTGGCCAGAAATCAAGAAAGAACACAAAAAAACTTGTTTACTTCAACACATTTTTCCCATTTTTTTATATTACCACCAACGCAGCTTCCACGAAAATTATTTGTTATGGTCCATATTATGAGATCGTGACTAAAACACTTCAATTAATATAAATATATTCATATTTTATAAAATATATTAACAGTTCGCGACTTATTAAATGGTGAACCTCAACTTCAACGATTGTAAAACTTTTTTGAATATTCCCATATATATTGAGGCTAAGCGACAAATTATTTCCTAGTTTTAAGTGCATTTCTAAATAAAACACTGAAACTTAATTTTTTTTAAATTATATTTTATTTTTAACTTTTTAGTAAATACATTTGTTTGACCACTGAGAACAAAATTATAATCAATTTAGGCCGAAAATTTAGATAAAAACTTTAAAATGCCTGAATAAAATCCTCGAAATACCTGAAATCGGGTGGTACCGCTATATGGGGGCCTGTAGGAAAAATTGGGCCCATATTCATGTATTGTCATCCAAATCCGAAAAGTGTGCAAAGTTTTAGTCCGTTTGGTCAACTGCAACTGTGTCAAAAAGTTTTAAATGCAATTTAAATAAAACACCGTTAAAACACTATAAAATGGACCAATATTGGTTTTGATCCCATATTCATGTATTGTCATCTAAATCTGAAAAGTGTGTAAAGTTTCAGTTCGATTGGTCAACTGCAACTGTGTTAAAAATTTGAATTACCAGATTTGAAATAAACGGACCAAAGCAAGTTAAATAAAACACTGTTAAAACAAAAAAAAAAAAAAAAAAAAAATGGACCAAAGCAAGTTAAATAAAACACTGTTAACACAAAATGTTCATACTTCAGCATTTCCATATCAAATATTGTTTATTCCCTTTCCGCATATGAAATAGCGGGCATTATGCTAGTACAGTTATAAAGAAGTTCGACTGTATTTTCCCCCCATATTTTCCTCAATAACTGTTAATTTGTTTTGCTTTATCTCTGCACTTAATTAATTTTCAGATGCTGTGAAACTAATTTGCAAAATGTGGTGTTAATTTTTCTCGCTCTCTCTCTCTCTCTTCCAATAGGCAATTTTGTGCAATATGTTAAATGTCCTTTGAACTACTCAAGCAAATAGACAATTGTGACAACGACATAAATGGGTTAATACCCCCGTTAACCTTTTTCTATGTTTATTTCGTTCTATGATGTCATGAATGATGGGTGGCATTTTTATTTTAAAGTCAACATTCTGTTTCTTACCCTTCAGCAATATTGCTCTGTGAATGAGCATCCTTCTGTTGCAAATGTTTTTCAATTTGTACACATTATTGTTCTAATTTCACGTTTTAATGTTCAAAAATAACTCATACGCCATGTTGTGCTTATTATTTATTCAGTCGGAGGAGTGGAAGAGTGACGAAGGACGACTGTGTGGAACGTATTGGCAGGAGGTGTAAATAAAATGGAAAACACACAGAAGACAAGAAAAAACATTATTCATTATTTTTAATGGTCGTTTGTTTTGCTGAATCCTTTGTTGTTTGTTTCCCTGTTTCGCGTGATAAGTTATTAGCCATTAAGGCAATTGACAATACAATGTCGAATTGTATTGTTTTACTCCCAATTGACGAGGAGTTATGGCTTGGAATTGTAGAAACTGAATTCTAAGTAGGGAAGTGGTATGGGATTTAGTTCACCTTGTGAACTAATGGTTTCAAGTGTCCACAGCAGGTGAAACAAAATTCCTCCGAAATTTGTAATTATTTGCGTTGCCCCATTAAGAAGAGTTAATTACAGGTGTCGTGGAATTTGTAAATTCCAACAGTAACCCCTTCATCAAAATGGCTATTCATTTTATACAAATTGCAACCTCCATCCGACCCAATTATTTTTTTGCGAATAAAGTTTTATTCTTTCTGTTGTACTTATCATCCATGCCATGGTAATAATTACCAGAACAGAAGTGTCTCCCACTTTTTATTATCACTTAATTTTGAGAACAAATGTCAGTTCACTTAAACTTGTCAATTGTGTCAAATTCAATTAGTGGTCATTGTTTCTAAAAACTTGTTCTTTGTCCAGCTTCCTGCTCCTTATCCGAACCCCCTTTAAACACCCAGCCAGTCAATGACATTCAAACGTATGTTAATTAAAAATGAGCTTAGTCTTACAAAGATTTGCAGTCATTAACTGATTAAAAACTTTTTACAAAATAAAGCAAGACCATGACTTCCACACACATACACGCACACACACAGTGACCATTTGTCCCCATTGCTGGAAAATAGCTTTTAGACAACAGAACCTTGCTAAGTATTGTGCAAAAAGATAAGAAAATAGAAAAACATAAAACAATTTCTTTAAGACTAACGACTTAACTATTTATTTTCTCATTTCTTAGTCTGTTTACTTTTTTGTCCCTTCCTTCCTAGCCCAGCCAGCCAGATTGTAAAGCTGTAGTCTCCTTGCCGTTCACACGTTGAAATAAGTATTACATCAAAATAAGTTTTTGTTGTAGTTTTATTTTTCTTTTCTTATTACTCTCACTCACTGGTGTTGTTGTTGCTGGCTTGGAAAACTTTTCTTGGATTCTCTTGGCCAAGTCGTTGGTTCACTTATGGTTTATTTATAAACAGATTGAAGGAGGGTCCACCAGGAGTTAAGGCATAATTGTGTTTGTGTTTATGTAGTTTTATACCTTCCACCATAGTATAGAGAGATTATATATTGTAACGCATATATAAAATACTAGCAAAGTGCCCGCTACTTCGTATTCGGAAAGGATATCAAAACAAATAAACAATATATAATATGGAAAGGACGAATTTAAATCAATATTTATTTTTATTTTAGTACTATTCGTCCCCCATTATATCCGATTTTCAAAAAGATCAGCCGTGACCCTTAAACATTAACAGCGAGACCAACGTTGCACACCAATACTCACCCTAACTCCAAAACACACAGATTCCAGCACTTTCCCTAAACCCAACAACAAACTAAATGTCATTAAGTACTTTTCGTATATTTAAGGCACGTTTTTCGACGACATATCTCAACCCTACACTGACTTTAATACAAAATAAAAACACTAATCGTAATTCCAAATCTCAAGATTCCAGGTGTATCCGTTCATCCAAATCCAAACTGTACCAAACTTAGTACCATTTCGTACTCTTCGTACCGTAAGTAAGATTTTCAAAAACTACCTCAATCCTTCACTTTAACAGTAATCTTAATTCCACATTTCAGGATTCCTGCTCTATCCGTTCATCCAAAACCAAATTTAGTACCATTTAGTACTCCATAAGTAACCATAAGTACGAATTTCCAAAAGTTCCGCACTCTTACACTCGAACAGTAACTTTAATTAAAATTTTCAGAATTCCAGCTCTATCCGTTCACTCAAATCTAAATTTTCCCAAATTTAGTGCAAAACTACCTCAATTCAACTATCCGACAGTAATCCAAATTGTACCAAATTTAGTACTTTTAGTACCCATAAGTACGAATCTCCAAAACTACCTAATCTTAATTCATAACATCAGGAATCCGGCTTTATTCGCTCACCCAAATCCATGTTGTACCAAATTTGGTACCATTTAGTGCTTTCTGTACCTATAAGTACGAATTACCAACACTACTACAACCCTACACTCCTAGTTCCGAATTTCAGGATTTCAGCTCTATCCGTTCACCCAAATCCCTATTGTATCAAATTAAGTACCATTTGGTACATTTCGTCCACATAAGTACGAATTTCCAAAACTATCTTCATATCTCAATCCTACGTTCCTACATTTATCCTACTTCCAAATTTCAGGATTCCAATTCTATCCGTTCGCCCAAATCACCATTCTACCAAATTTAGTATCATTTAGTACTTTTCGTACTCTAAGTACGAACTTCCAAAACTACCTTAGTCCTACACTCCAACAGTAATATCAATTCCAAATTTTAAGACTCCAGCTCTATCCGTTTACCCAAATCAAAATTGTACTATATATAGTACCATTAGTACTTTTCGTACACTCATAGTTTCCAAAAACCCTTTGGTACATCTTTTTTACTCTTCATAAGTAACCCTCAATCCAAATTTGAGGAATCACACTCTATCCGTTCATCTGAATCCAAATTGTACTAAATGTAGTACCATTTAGTACTGTTCGTTCACATAAGTACGAATTTACAAAACTACCTCAATCCTACACTTCAACAGTAATCTAAATTACGAATTCAGGATCCCGGCTCTATCAGTTCACCAAAATCCTCATCGTACAAAATTTAGTACTTTTCATATACATAAGTACGAATTTAAAAACTTCACCAATCCTTCACTCCAACAGTAATCCCAATTCCAAATTTCTGCATTCCAGCCCTATCCGTTCACCCAAATACCTATTGTATCAAATTTAGTACTTTTGTACACATAAGTACGAATTTCCAAAAATACATCCATATCTCAATCCTACACTCCAACAGTAATCTTAATTTCAAATTTCAGGTTTCCAGCTCTATCCGTTCACCCAAATCCGTATTGTATTAAATTAAGTACAATTTAGTACTATTCGTACACATGAGTACGAATTTTCACAACTACCTCAATCCTTCAGGCCAACAGTAATCTTAATTCTAAATTTCCGTAATCCAAATTGTACCAAATTTAGTACCATTTAGTACTTTTTGTTCCCATAGGTCCGACTTTCCAAACCTACCTCTATCCAACACTCCAACAGTAATCCTAATTTCGAATTTTAGGATTCCAAATGTATCCGATCACCCAAATTGTACCAATTTTGGTACCATTTAGTACTTTTCGTTGCTATAAGTACGAATTTTCAAAAGTATCCCAATTCCACACTCCAATAGTTTCACTATTCCTGCTCTATCCGATCACTCAAATCCAAGATGTACAAGATTTGGTACCATTTAGTACTTTTCGTACCCATAACCAAAAATTTCCAAAACTACCTCAATCCTACTCTCCAACAGTAATCTTAATTCCAAATTTCAGAATTCCTGCTATATCCGTTCACACAAATCCAAATTGTACAAAATTTAGTACCACTCAGTACTTTTTGTACCCACAAGTACGAATTTAGTACTTTTCGTTGCCATAAGTACGAATTTCCAAAAGTATCCGAATCCCACACACCAATAGTAATCGTAATTCCAAATTTCACTATTCCAGCTCTATCCGATCACTTAAATTCATATTGTACCAAATTTGGTACCATTTAGTACTTTTCGTACCCAAAAGTACGAATTTCCAAAATACCTCTACCCTACACTCCGACAGTAATCCTAATTCTAAATTTCAGGATTCCAGCCCCATCCGTTCACCCAAATCCAAATTGTACCTTATTTGGTACTATTTATTACCTTTCGTACCCATATGTACAAATTTCGAAATCTATCTCCTTAAACCTACAACAGTAATAGTAATTCCAAATTTCAGAATTCCAATTTTATCGGTTCGCCCAAATTCAATTTGTACCAAATTTAGTACTATTCGTACACATGAGTACATATTTTCAAAACCACCTCCTTATATCAACTCATCTTCTAAACCTTGATTTTTTTCCGTTCACGTAATACCAAATGGTACTAAATTTAGTAACTTTTAGTACTTTTCGTACACTTATAGTTCGAATTTCCAAGAACCCTTTGGTACACCTTTCTAACTCTCCATCAGTGAACCTCATTCTAAATTTCAGAATTCTAGCTCTTCGCGTTTGCCTAATACTAAGGGTACCATATT
>NW_027411644.1:76056743-76167706 GCF_047663935.1 Musca autumnalis
AGAACAGGCCGTGTCACAGAACAGTGATGGTGGCGCTTGACATGACAAAAGCCTTTGCTACTGTCAATCACTTCACGCAGTTTGAGGACACCGAGCGGACATCCCTCCGGCCAAGTTTGAAACGTTGGATAATCAATTATATGAGTGGACGCATGTCGTACGTGGAATTCATGAACAAGAAATTCAAGCCACGTAAAGTAAAACAGGGAGTTCCCCAAGGTGAGGTGATACATCCGGAACTTTTTAAGCTCTACCTTTCCTGTATTCCACCTCCTCCAGACGGAGGTTACCTTTCCTAATTTCATTTGAACTCCTATTTGATCGATCTTACCAACTTATTTCCACACGAGGAATATGCAAATATCCGCCACTAAATCTACGACTACAATGTTCACCACATGTACCGCACATGTGAGAACAGAGTTGAATGTCATGGTCGATGGTAGCAGAATTCCGACCACAAACTACCCTAAAATTCTTAGGGTCACACTCGACAGCATGTTTACGTCGTCCGCGCATGCCACAGCTATCTTCGGAGAAGCTGAAATGGTCCACAAAAGGTCCGCAAGTCCCTAGCCGGCAGCACATGGAGTACCGATAAAGAAACCTTGTTGACCACATAAAGCGTGATAGGTCGGTCTGAGGTAAGTTATGCGGAGCCAGTTTGGTCCGCGAATATAAGTGCAATGCGATGGAATAATATTTTCGTTGCAAAACTTTCTCGGATGTTACCGTGAAATAAATCCTAATCATCATATGACGGATAGGCAGGTCAAGAGGATTTTCATGATCTAGGAAGAGACGCCAGTCGTTTGTGGAATTCAGACGCAAGAAGTCCAAAATCCTTAGAGTGAAACAGGAGTTCTCCGCGGGTGATATCTCCGCAATTATTTATCATTTACCTTTCTCTACCACACGGCATAGAGATCGTAATGTTTGCGGATAATTGTATGATCTTGGCGGCGGGTCCTATCGTTGATTACTGTATGTGGTTAGGTTAAATGTCTACATAGCTGACGAATATTAAAATATCCGCCGGTAAATCTACTACCACATTGTTCACCACTTGGACGCCTGAAATACGGCTCACACTGAATATATTGGTCGATGGTGTCCTGATTCCGACCACCAAGTATCCCAAGATATTGGGTATAACGTTCAATAGGCTGTATAAGCCCTCTGCGCAAGCCACAAATCACTGGACTTGGAGCACTTGGGGTTCTGACAAAGAAACCTTGTTGACCTATTACAAAGCAATAGGCTGGTCTGTGGTAAGCTATGCAATTCCAGCGTGGTATGCAAATGTTAGCGCTATGCAGTGGAAGAATATTCAAACCTACCACAATGGCGCCTTGAGACGAAGGTTTTAACGGTGTATCAACACAACATGATGTTGTCGATGCAGTACCTGCTTGGGTGTGATAATCCTTGTCACGATTTCATGGACTGGCTACTCCACCCAGACACGTCAGGAGAGATCTTCATGATCTAGAGAAAGAGAGAGATCCAATTATATAAACGAGATCTTCTAGACCAACGAGTATATTAGGTAGGCTTGGACAGCATTCACACGGATGCCGTGGTACAGGCAGTACAGATATTCAGTGTGAATGCCTTACTTGGGGATCACCCCCATTCATCGTAGCAGAAGAACGGCAGTTGGCAAGGCAAACACGAGTTTGCCACCGGACGATGCAGCCACCTCAATTCGTATTGTGCAGAAATTTATGCCATGAAGTAATACACGAACGAACATATTTGCCTTGCTACAACAACGTAGGCGTGCATTTTTTAAAGATTTTTTGTAGGCCAACGAAGACCCAAAGACCACAATAGGGGTGGATTTTTTTAAAGATTTTTTTGTAGGCCAACAAATTTCCAAAGGCCACAATAGGCGTGGATTTTTTTAAAGATTTTTGTAGGACAACAAAGTTCCAAAGACTACAATAGGCGTGGATTTTTTTAAAGATTTTTTGTAGGCCAACAAAGTTCCAAAGACCACAATAGGCGTGGATTTTTTTAAAGATTTTTTTGTAGGACAACAAAGTTCCAAAGACCACATAGGCGTGGATTTTTTTAAAGATTTTTTTGTAGGACAACAAAGTTCCAAAGACCATAATAGGCATGGATTTTTTTAAAGATTTTTTGTAGGCCAACAAAGTTCCAAAGACCACAATAGGCGTGGATTTTTTTAAAGATTTTTTGTAGGCCAACAAAGTTCCAAAGACCACAATAGGCGTGAATTTTTTTTAAAGATTTTTTGTAGGCCAACAAAGTTTCAAAGACCACAATAGGCGTGGATTTTTTTTAAAGATTTTTTGTAGGCCAACAAAGTTCCAAAGACCACAATAAGCGTGGATTTTTTAAAGATTTTTTGTAGGCCAACAAAGTTCCAAAGATCATAATAGGCGTGGATTTTTTTAAAGATTTTTTGTACCCAACAAAGTTCCAAGGACCACAATAGGCGTGGATTTTTTTTAAAGATTTTTTGTAGGCCAACAAAGCTCCAAAGACCACAATAGGCGTGGATTTTTTTAAAGATTTTTTGTAGGCCAACAAAGCTCCAAAGACCACAATAGGCGTGGATTTTTTTAAAGATTTTTTGTAGGCCAACAAAGCTCCAAAGACCACAATAGGCGTGGATTTTTTTAAAGATTTTTTGTAGGCCAACAAAGCTCCAAAGACCACAATAGGCGTGGATTTTTTTAAAGATTTTTTTGTAGGCCAACAAAGCTCCAAAGACCACAATAGGCGTGGATTTTTTTAAAGATTTTTTGTAGGCCAACAAAGCTCCAAAGACCACAATAGGCGTGGATTTTTTTAAAGATTTTTTGTAGGCCAACAAAGCTCCAAAGACCACAATAGGCGTGGATTTTTTTAAAGATTTTTTGTAGGCCAACAAAGACCAGAATAAGCGTGGATTTTTATAGATTTTTTGTAGGCCAACAAAGACTACAATAAGCGTGGATTTTTAAAGATTTTTTGTAGGCCAACAAAGACCAGAATAAGCGTGGATTTTATAGATTTTTTGTAGGACAAAAAGACCACAATAGGGCTGGTTTTTTTAAAGATTATTTGTAGGTCAAAAAGGCCCAAAGACCACAATAGGCATGCATTTTTTAAAATATGTTTTGTAGGGCAACGAAGACCAAAAACCACAATAGGCTTAGATTTTTTTTTAAGATTTTGTGTAGGCCAACAAAGTTCCAAAGACCACAACAGGCCTGGATTTAAAATATGTTTTGTAGGCCAACAAAGACCCATATACCACAATAGACGTAGAGTTTTCAACGATTTTTTGTAGGCCAACAAAGAGCACAATAGGCGTAGATATTTTGTAGGGCAACAAAGACTCAAAAACCACAATATTATTAGATTTTTTTAAGATTTTTTTGTAGGCCAACTAAGTTCCAAAGACTACTATAGGCGTGGATTTCTTTAAGGTTTTTTGTAGGCCAAAAAGGCCCAAAGACCACAATATGCGTGTTTTTTTAAAGACCATAATATACGTTGATTTTTTAAAGATTTTTAAAAGGCCATCAAAGACCACAATAGGCGTGGATTTTTAAAGATTTCACGATCCACACACCTTCACAAAATTCCTGAGTGGTACCCTCGTATTAATGAGTCAAATGGCCGAACAACTCAAATGACAGTGGTATAAGTTTTGCGGCTGCACTCAACTTTAAAAGAAGATTAAACCTTCGCTGCTAATTGCATGTGGCGCTTAAATGCCATGGCGTTGCCAATAGCAGCGGGAACAAACAGATGGTTCCACATACAGTAACAACAACAGCAAAATAACCAACAAATGTTAAAAATCTGCTGCAAAACCGCATTAGCCGCCCTCATTGCTCTTGAAAGTTTTCCTCAGCAATTACCGCAAAGTGTTGCAAGAAATGGATAAGAATAGCAAAAGTTGTTTCCCGCTGTTGTTGTTGCTGTTTTCCATTATTTATTTAATGTGCGTGGACACATTTTTTTAAAACAAAATCACTTTTTTTTTGTTCTGTTTATTCGACCTTTTTTCCTTTATTAAAAAATGAAAAGATGACCTCGAGCTTGACTATCTTTTCATTTTTTAAAACAAAATCACGGTAAGAATAGTTGAAGGACAATGTAAAGATTGCAGAATTTTTCTTGGTAAGGTTTTAGAGCTGATAAGTCTATGTGTACTAGGCGTTGCCTTATAAAGCTGGCGATCATCCAACGATAGAAACGATACATGTAGTTGGCCTGTTGTTACAGATCCACAATTTAACAAGGAATCGCATTTTCATAGGTCACAAACGATGTTTTGGAAGTTTTCAAAATCGCTTCTAACACACCGATTGACCATTCGTGAATAATCTTTTTCATTGTTTGCATACTTTTTGAAAACCATACATATTTTGTTTCTTCGAAGCCCGATTAAAATACGCGGAATAAATAATCTTTGGAAAATATCTAACTGCAAGATTTCTAGGCATTTTGAATAAAAAATTCATATCATTTGAACTTAATGTACTGTAATAGAGGTTAAAGGTTGCATCATCCGAATTCTAATGATGAACCCCAAAAGGCAAATTCCCATCACAATTTCCAGAATATTTCGCCTTTTATCATAACATTATTATAATCTCTTTTAACAACATATTTTCCCTTTCATATTTTCCCTTCCACACTCTAATGGAAATATAATCTCCCATTTACATGCACTCACTTCCAATCTCCTTTCTTACTGTTAATGATTGTCAATTTCAAAACCTCACCCTCACATGTCTTCAAAACAAAATAACACTTCAACAATCTCTGAAAATATGGGCGATTACATGGAAAACATTTTCCAATGCCTTTTTTTGCTTATCAAAAGTCAGGGATTTTGTTTATCTCAACTCTTTTTCAAACACTTGTATCGACTGCAAATGTATCCCATAAAACTTTGTCATAATGGCCCATTTTCTTGTGGGGCAGTAGAATACAAAAGGAACGAGCGAACAAACCCAAATAACATTTTTTTTCAATAAATAAAAAAGCCTTTAAAAGGAAGAGAACATCGCACAAAATGTGGCCAACACCACTTAAAGAGCTTTAAGACTCTGGGGATATACATAAAGAGGAAGCAAAAAAAAAAAAAATAACGAAAAACACCACGAATTGACTACTGCCGAAAAACGAGAACAAAAAACCATCAAATGTTTGTTTGTCCACATTTCCTTGTGGAAATCGAAAAACCACAAACACGGCAAAACAACTGAGAGCATTTACGAGCACAAACAAATCGATTATGGAAAAATAAACTAAATACAGAGGTAAAAAGCCCTAAAATATATTCTTGAAATCTCACATTTTAGAACTTTACGCCTATTGATGATTGTTAAAAAAATATTGTTTAAAAATCCGCGCTTATTGGGTTACGTTTAAAGGAACAGTCCGGACGGGCTTTAACATTTATGCTAACGAGGGTATATACACACACTTTCATACGAGCAAAATGTGCCTCACCGAAGTAATGGTTTTAGGCACCAAGTATGTTTGGACGAAATCCGTTTCAGACAATTTGGAGTTGATTTAGCCATGTTCGTCTGTATGTCTGTCGGGCTGGCCATACTTTGCATGTCGCTAAATTTCTACCACACTTAGATGAGGTTTTAATATCGACTCAATCGGTCTACTCCTTCGGGTACCACCCACACAAAATTTAGGAAAGGTTTAGTTTAGGACCAGGGCCCTATTCCACGAAACAACTTATTAACTTTTCATTTTGCACTTAGCAGTATTTTGGACAATTCGCAAATTTTTCCGTACCACAGAACCCTTATTTTGATAAGTGATAGGTTGCTAATGATACGTTTAGTTTGCTAAGTTTTCAAAAAACTTTTGCTCTCTTTTTTATTCCTGTTCCACAAACGCCCTCTTCTGCTAAGTGAAAAGTTGTAACTGCAAAGTGTATTTTGCTAAGAATTTGCAAAAAATTGTGCTCTTTCGCTCCACAGAAAACTTTGCATTTTGTTTTTGCAGACCAAATTTTGATAAGTTTGCCTAAAATTTGCAAATTTGCATTGTTAAAATAAGTAAAGTTTTTAAAACTTTACGAAGGGAGATGTTGTTCGGAAATATTGAAAACACGGTAATGACAAGAAATGATAAGGATCCACCCCCTCTGAACTTCTTCTTCTCCTTTCCCAACATCCACCCTCAGAACCATCGCCTTCAGAACTTCCACCCTGCGAACAGCCCCATTCGAACCACCCAATTCCGAACTTCCACCCCCCAAACTTAGGCCCTGCGAACCACCCCATTCCGAACTTCCAACCTCCGAAAAAGACCCTCCAAACCACCCCACAAATCACTTACCCCCTGTTTTTTATACCCTATACCACATGTGGAAAAGGGTATTATAAGTTTGTTTTGGTAAAAATTCATGTAACACCGCGAAATATTCGTCGGAGACCCCCAATGTGGTATACCAATCTTCATATCTCGACGAGATAAAGCGATTTTGAGATGTGTGTCTGTCCGTCCGTCCGTCCGTCTGTCCATTATAAATTGTAAACACGCTACAGGCCGCAATTATGGACCGATCGTTACGAAATTTTGTATGGAGGTCGGGTTCAGATCAGAATAGATCCCTATTCTTATTGGTGATGATCGAGAAATATTAAGCGGGTGAAATGGACCAAAAAACAAAATTTTTATCCGATTTTGTAACGGCTCTGTATGTTGCAACTATAGTCCGATCGCCTCGAAATTTTAAATAATGTAAGATTATATGGCAAAGAAGAAGCTTGCAATTTGAGATGGTGATCGGATGATGTCTAGAGGGTTAAATGGACCACAACTTTTGTGTGAAAATTGTGAAAATTTTTAATATACCGGTAATATTTTTATTCCTTGACCACACATTCCGCCTACATAAATAATATTTGGAAGGACAACTCTTGCCCTTTCAATTAATGCCAATTATGTTGATTTATGTGGTCAGATAACAGAGTTACAGCCTAATATATCGAGTGTTTTGCTTGTAATGTAATCAAAAGCATACTAGAGGTCGCAATTATAGATCAATAGTTCCGAAATTTTGCACGAGGTAGGGGTTTAGGTCGAAGAAGATGCCTACAATTTTTGATGATGATCTGATATTATTTAGCGGGTGCAATGGACCATTACTTTTGTATGCTAAATAAAAACATTTTATTTTTGGTCCATATTTGAATCCCTGGAGGTCATATACCGTCAAAGTCGCCTATATATGAAAAATTAACTACCGATCTTTCCACTGATGAAAATTGCAATAATATGTGTGCTTGGTAATGGACCTACTACCTAAGATATAATGAGTTTTGTGAAGAGAACCACATCTTCCTCCCATGCTAAAAATTTTCTCTATCATGACAGACAAATTCCCAGTTCTTACAAATTGCGTGGAACCCTATCATATTACCTGTCCAATTGTTCAAAATTTAAAGATATAGCAGAAATTCCTAACAACGCCAATTTCCAAATTTAAGAATATTTCTTAAAATTTACTGTACATAATTGTTCCACAAACATCCCAGTAGGGACAAGGGAGCCTTCTCTCATATCAATAAGAGCACCCCGATTAATATCAGCTCAATGATATGTAGACAGCGGAATTTTATGCAACACCTATTTTTGTGAAATTTGCATATTTTTGGCTTCTAATTAAATTCCAATCGAATTATATCACATATGAAAAAATATGAAATGTATAAACTATGCCTATGCAAATATTTTTGCATATGGAAAATTTCTGTATTTCACATATTTTCGTGTGCTACATATATTTCAATAATATCTTCTAAAAAGTTTATGTGTACATTTTTTGTTTGAAATTCACTTCAAACAAGTCAATAAAATAGAGAAATCTGTAACCAGAGCCACAATCTTCAAAATGTCGAAAATGGGGAGCTTTCGTAGTATGGGAGCTATATGAACGCCTAGACCTATACCGACAAATTTCAGATGGAAAGTTTAATACTCCCAATGAAGACTTAATACCATAACCTTCAAAGTACAGAAAATCGGTAGGTTCTGTTTATGGGAGCTATATGAAGACGTGGGCATATAACGACAAATTTCAGGTGGAAAGTTTTTTTACCTCCAACGAAGACTGAATACAAAATGTCAGCCATTTCAATTTGATATTGAGGCCACAACCATCAAAATACCGGGTATCGGGAGGTACGGTTCTATGGGAGCTATATGAAGACCTGGACCTATACCGATAAATTTCAGGTCGAAAATTGTGAAGAACGAATACTTAATACAAACTTTCAGCCAATTCGATGGGATATTTAGGGCACAAAACCTTGCATATGGTTTAGCAAATATGTTAAAATATGCAAAAAATTAGGTCCACACCAAATGTCCGTTCTAAAATTACTTATTGGTGACACCATGGTACAATTGTTTGCACACCCGCCTTGCACGCTGAAGGTCGGGCGTTCGATTCCCGGCCAGCAAACATCAAATTTCCAACGATGGCAAAATACCCCTGAGTAAAGTTGGCGACATTTGCTGAGTATTTCAACCATGTACAACTTCTCTACAGGTGGTGTTTTAAGACATGCCTTTCGGACTCGGCGATAAACAGTAGGCCCCATACTATTGCTGTAGTATGAATCGTGGTGTACGCCCTGTCCCTTCTGTGATTATTTGTATTATTATTATATTGTTATTTAAACTTAATCTGATAAGGTTGCAGACTCCAAAAATTTATTTCTTACAATAATATTTGTCCAAAAGAAACTTTGATTTGCTGAAAGCTAACTCGCAGGGTAGTGGTGTAGGGTATCGTATGGTCGGCCCTGTCCGACTATAGCCTTTGCTTACTTGTTTAAAATTTGTTATTCTTTTCACACGAGTTTTTAAATTTTGTGGATCGATTTGCGCTAAGGCGAGTAAATGTAGAGCGCTGATTTTTAAATGGGGAATTCTTAATTATATATGGAATGCGCCTGAGAAGAGTTTGGTCTGTATCTCATCTAGGGGCTGAGCTATGGATGCTTAAATTATTACGAATACAGACGAACGAAAAAAAAATTATTGTAAATAGTTTTATTTCGACCTTATTCAATTCTTTATTTAAATTTTGAGAAACTTTGTTTTCTCAGGCTAAAAGGTCAGTTTCAGTGAAAATAAAGATTATTTATTTCATTTTCTTATCCGACGTTTCGCTGGTATTTTCCAGCTTCTTCAGGGATAATAATTTATTAAATCTGGCAACGACAATATGAAGTAAACAGAATTATAATTACATTTTGCTTTTATAAATTTCTAAGAAAAATTGGACTTACATTTAATCTTTCGTCAAGTTTTGCATTTAATTTTATAAATTTGCAGGTTTCTTTACACAACACAACAAATAAAATAATAAATAATTGCAAAAATAATCAAAAAATCAATGTAAATATCACAGCTTTTCTTAATACTACGGATCACAGGCATTTGAATTACAACTAAAATATTGCTATTGTATAAATTGCATTTGTGTTGTCTTTGTCTTCTTTTCTATTTATCGCAGATTCCATTTTTTGTTGTATCCTTAGGCTCTCTATTGTATATCTTTTATTCTCTATTCCCTCTTTATCTAGAATTCTGACGTTTTTGAAATCAGCTGAGTGATCTGTGTCCAAGCAGTGTTGTGCTAAAGCTGTTGTTTGTTTTTTCTTTTTTATGTCCGTACTATGCTCTGCTATTCGTGTGCCTAAACTTCGTTTTGTAGTGCCTATGTAAGATTTCCCACATTGCTCTTCTTCTTTTCCATTGCATTTTATTTCATAAACGACGTTGTTTTGATCTGCCTTTTCTATTTTATCTTTGGTGTTTGTGTACAGTGAAGAAATTGTCCGATATGCTTTGTGTGCTAATGATACTCCTTCCTCATTTATTAGTTGTTTCATTTGTTTAGTTTCAGTCAGCTTTGGAATATATTGGATACTGTAGAATTTTGTGTTGCCAGATGTGCTGCTTTTTGGTTCTTGATGGGATTGGGATTTTTTTAAGAGATTGTTTATTATTTTCGTCGGGTAACTATTTTGTTTGAGTAATTCCTTTAATTTTGTTATATTTTTGGTTTTGAATCGTTCATGGCTTAATGTTAATACCTTTTTTATGAGACTAGTGGCAGTATTAATTTTTTGTTGTAAAGGTTGTGTTGAGTGGAAATTTATTATTCTTCCCGATGAAGTGGGTTTCATATACCAGTCGGTATATAATTTATTTCCAATTTTATGAAGCCTGATGTCCAAGAACGGTATGCTGTTGTTTTCTTCTAATTCAATTGTGATTTGTAATTTTTTGTGGTAATTGTTTAATGTCTCCAAGATTCTCATTTCCTGCCCTCGTTTTATTATGGCAAACATGTCATCAACATACTTCGTCGAGAATTTAAAATGAATATTTTCTTTGTCAAGTTCTTCTATAATCTGCGTCAATAGTGTGTCTAAAACTATGTTAGCTATGGTTGGGGATAATGGATTTCCCATTGGCATACCATATATTTGAGTGTAGAAATTCCCGTCATATTTAAAATAGTTGTTATCGTTAAGACAAAATTGTAGAATTTTCAAGAATGTTGATTTTGGTATTTTTGTATTTTTTACGATCGTGTTCCACTGTGCCATTATATTTCTTATAGCTAGATGAATCGGTATGTTGGTAAAACGATACCACGTCGAAAGATACCAAAATGTCATCATCGTCTATATTTATCTCATCTAACTGTTTTTTCAGCTCAATTGAGTTTTTTATGTTGTACTTTTCATTTATTATACATTTCAATATATTGCCAACGTGTTTTGATAGTTTATAACATGGGACTTCAACTGACGATGATATCGGTCTAAGTGGCATGTTAGGTTTGTGTACCTTTGGAAGTCCATATAATCTCGGGGCGTTTGCTGAGTGTGTGGTTAGCTTTAATTTTTCTTGTAGTGTTATTTGATTCTGTTTATATAGATCCAGTACTATTTTATTGTTTGCTCGTTGTAGTTTTTGTGTTGGGTCCAGTCTCATTATTTTATACGTAGTTTTGTCCTCTAATAGATTTTTCATTCCATCTTTGTACAATTCCCTGTACATTACGACAGTTTTGTTCCCTTTGTCAGCTTTGGTAATGATAATTTGATTCTTATGTCTCTTCAAAAATTGTTTAGTTTCCTCAAAAATGCGTATTATAAACTTATCCTTTTGCCTTATTTTTGTTGTTAAAATTGACAATGCAGACAGATGAATACAACAATTTTATAAAGCGACAACGCACTAGATACCGAATTCTTACGTTAAATGATAGAGAAAAACAAACATCAAAATTAACAAGACTGAAACAAAACGAAATGGAAAAATATGGCTTCAAGTTGAACGATTCATGGTTTGTAAATAACACAAACATAACATTCAGCTATGAGAGTATGTGGTTACTATCACTGGGTTCAAGATTTGCAATACCAATCAGCAACAACGACTTTTCGTCAATCAAACTTATCGCAGACTTAGAACAGTGGGTGCAAACATTAGCAGATGATAGAGAGAAAGAAATAACCAGAGTCAAAATCGCAAATAGAATATTAACATATAAGAGAACAACAAAAATAAGGCAAAAGGATAAGTTTATAATACGCATTTTTGAGGAAACTAAACAATTTTTGAAGAGACATAAGAATCAAATTATCATTACCAAAGCTGACAAAGGGAACAAAACTGTCGTAATGTACAGGGAATTGTACAAAGATGGCATGAAAAATCTATTAGAGGACAAAACTACATATAAAATAATGAGACTGGACCCAACACAAAAACTACAACGAGCAAACAATAAAATAGTACTGGATCTATATAAACAGAATCAAATAACACTACAAGATAAATTAAAGCTAACCACACACTCAGCAAACGCCCCGAGATTATATGGACTTCCAAAGGTACACAAACCTAACATGCCACTTAGACCGATATCATCGTCAGTTGAAGTCCCATGTTATAAACTATCAAAACACGTTGGCAATATATTGAAATGTATAATAAATGAAAAGTACAACATAAAAAACTCAATTGAGCTGAAAAAACAGTTAGATGAGATAAATATAGACGATGATGACATTTTGGTATCTTTCGACGTGGTATCGTTGTTTACCAACATACCGATTCATCTAGCTATAATAAATATAATGACACAGTGGAACACGATCGTAAAAAATACAAAAATACCAAAATCAACATTCTTGAAAATTCTACAATTTTGTCTTAACGATAACAACTATTTTAAATATGACGGGAATTTCTACACTCAAATATATGGTATGCCAATGGGAAATCCATTATCCCCAACCATAGCTAACATAGTTTTAGACACACTATTGACGCAGATTATAGAAGAACTTGACAAAGAAAATATTCATTTTAAATTCTCGACGAAGTATGTTGATGACATGTTTGCCATAATAAAACGAGGGCAGGAAATGAGAATCTTGGAGACATTAAACAATTACCACAAAAAAATACAAATCACAATTGAATTAGAAGAAAACAACAGCATACCGTTCTTGGACATCAGGCTTCATAAAATTGGAAATAAATTATATACCGACTGGTATATGAAACCCACTTCATCGGGAAGAATAATAAATTTCCACTCAACACAACCTTTACAACAAAAAATTAATACTGCCACTAGTCTCATAAAAAAGGTATTAACATTAAGCCATGAACGATTCAAAACCAAAAATATAACAAAATTAAAGGAATTACTCAAACAAAATAGTTACCCGACGAAAATAATAAACAATCTCTTAAAAAAATCCCAATCCCATCAAGAACCAAAAAGCAGCACATCTGGCAACACAAAATTCTACAGTATCCAATATATTCCAAAGCTGACTGAAACTAAACAAATGAAACAACTAATAAATGAGGAAGGAGTATCATTAGCACACAAAGCATATCGGACAATTTCTTCACTGTACACAAACACCAAAGATAAAATAGAAAAGGCAGATCAAAACAACGTCGTTTATGAAATAAAATGCAATGGAAAAGAAGAAGAGCAATGTGGGAAATCTTACATAGGCACTACAAAACGAAGTTTAGGCACACGAATAGCAGAGCATAGTACGGACATAAAAAAGAAAAAACAAACAACAGCTTTAGCACAACACTGCTTGGACACAGATCACTCAGCTGATTTCAAAAACGTCAGAATTCTAGATAAAGAGGGAATAGAGAATAAAAGATATACAATAGAGAGCCTAAGGATACAACAAAAAATGGAATCTGCGATAAATAGAAAAGAAGACAAAGACAACACAAATGCAATTTATACAATAGCAATATTTTAGTTGTAATTCAAATGCCTGTGATCCGTAGTATTAAGAAAAGCTGTGATATTTACATTGATTTTTTGATTATTTTTGCAATTATTTATTATTTTATTTGTTGTGTTGTGTAAAGAAACCTGCAAATTTATAAAATTAAATGCAAAACTTGACGAAAGATTAAATGTAAGTCCAATTTTTCTTAGAAATTTATAAAAGCAAAATGTAATTATAATTCTGTTTACTTCATATTGTCGTTGCCAGATTTAATAAATTATTATCCCTGAAGAAGCTGGAAAATACCAGCGAAACGTCGGATAAGAAAATGAAATAAATAATCTTTATTTTCACTGAAACTGACCTTTTAGCCTGAGAAAACAAAGTTTTCAAAAAATTTAAATAAAAACAAGTAAGCAAAGGCTATAGTCGTACGGGGCCGACCATGTGATACCCTACACCACAACCTGTAGGAATTAGCTATGTGCAACCGCCTTGCACGCTGAATGTCCGGGTTCGATTCCCATCAAATTGTCGATGGTGGCAAAATACCCCTTAGTAATGTTGGCGATATTTCCTGAGTATTTCAGCCATGAAAAACGTCTCTACAAGTGGCAACTTAGGACACGCCGTTCGGACTCGGCGATAAAAACTAGGTCACATATCAATAATTTAATATAAATCCATTGATATAAGAGAAACCTCCCTTGTCTCTACTGGGATGTTTGTGGAAAAATATATAAATTATACATTTCTAAATAATATTCGAAAATTGGAAAATTCACATTGATTATATGATATCAGGTTCCTCTTTGGAATACACCTAAAATAAATACATATATACCACGCAATTTGGTATATTTGATAATTTGGTATATTTGAAAATTGGGAGATTATTGAAGATCTATCGTCCAAAATTGTGCACTTGTACCTCACATATGCGTCGAAAATAGTTCGTTGTGGGCATATATTGTGACATCTAAAATATATTTTATACCGGTAGAAATAACTAACAATGAATAGAAATTCAAAAATTTTGCATGCAAACAAATTTATAAATGCCAAAATTATTCATATTCAATTATACAGCAAAGAAGATAGTATAAGTCAGCTGCGCTAATGGTGATCTACCTTAAGCCTCTAAAAATATATTTATTTTGTAACACGAGCTTGCTTCAAAATACGTGGAATCTGTAGGTATCGTTATATGGGGCTATACCAAATCAATTTAAGTAAGCTAAATTCTAAGTTTTGGAAATATTTGAGAATTATTTTTTTAGATTTGTAATTTTAGTTGGAGCCTGCAGGGGTTTTTGGAACTTCTGGACTATTATCTCAGGAAGTATGACTTACCAGGAAGTATGACTTACAAGTACAATCTGCTGAAAAAATTCAAAACCTTTCGAGAGGACTCTTAAATTTCCCTTTTCCGAATTTCGTGTCGAAGGTACCCTAAGGACCGATATAGTCTTATCCGATCTATATCTGGAATGAATAATAATATATGGAAAGTTTGGAGCAAATCGATTGCTAACTTCGCCAGTTCGAAAACAATTTTGACCTTTTTTGGGGGAGATATGGACCGACATAGCCTACATTCGAACTTAAACAAAGTTTGGGCAAAATATTACGTTGTATAAAATTTGGTTCTAATCGCTGATCCGTTCGAGAGTAGTGCGCACCAGCCAGCTAGGTATTAAGAGAGACAGATGAACGGACAGCGCTAAATAATCTCCAAATTGTCTGAAGCGAATTTCGTCCAAATATACTTGGGGTCTAAAACCAATATTTCGACGAGACACATCTTCGGTCGTATTTTGTTTGTATCCCCTTTACCCGAAATCCGGAGGCGACCCCAATTGTGGTTCTCTCCACAAAACACATTATATATCAGGCAGTAGGTGCGTTATCTAGCAGACACATTATTGCAATTTGTATCAGGGGAAGATCAGTAGTTATTTTTCCATATGTAGGCTACTTTGCCGGTATATGCCCTCCAGGAATGAAAATATGGACCAAAAATAAAATTTGTATATTTTTATACAAAAGTAATGGTCTATGCAAACCGCTAAATAATATCAGATAAGCATGCAAAATTATAGTCATTTTCTTCAACCTAAACTCTTACCTCGCGCAAAATTTCGTGACTATTGAGCTATAATTGCGACCTCTAGCGTGTTTATGATTACACTACAAACAAAAAACTGGATATATTAGGCTGTAACTCTGTTATCTGATCACGTACATCAACATAATTGACATCAATTGAAAGGTCAAAAGATCGTTTTCCAAATATAACTCACGAGTGGGGAAGATGTCTTTCAGGAGCAAAGATATAAGCTGTTTATTGAAAATTTTCACAATTTTCACACAAAAATTGTGGTCCATTCAACCCTCTAAATATTATCTGATCGCCATCTCAAATTGCAGGCTTCCTCTTTGTCATATACCCTTACCGTATTTAAAATTTCGAGTCGATCGGACTATTATTGCGACCTACAGAGCAGCTACAAAATCGGATAAAAATTATGTTTTTGGTCCATTTCACCCGCTAAATATTTCACGATCATCACCAATTAAAATAGCGATCTATTCTGATGTGAAACCGACTTCCATACCAACTTTCGTGACGATCGGTCCATAATTGCGGCCTGGAGTTTGATTACAATTTATAATGGACAGACGGAAACACGGACGGACGGACGGACGGACACACATCTCAAAATCGCTTTATCTCGCCGAGATATGAAGATTGGTATACCACATTGGGGGTCTCCGACGAATATTTCGCGGTGTTACATGAATTTTTCCCAAAACAAACTTATAATACCCTTTCCACATAGTGGTGTAGGGTATAAATAATAAATGGTACTAAATTTGGTACAATTTGTATTTCGGTGAATAGATAGAGGTGCAATCCTGAAATTTGTAAAAAGGTTTACTGTTTAAGTGTAGGATTTAGATATGGAGGCAGTTTTGGAAATTCTTACGTATGTGTACGAAAAGTACTAAATGGTACTACATTTGGTGAAATTTGGATTTGGGTGAAAGGATAGAGCTGAAAACCTGAAATTTGGAGTTGAGATTACTGTTGAAGTGTAGGATTGATATAGGTTTGGAAATTCGTACTTATGTGTACGAAAAGTACTAAACAAGATTGGGTGAACTCATCGATTGAAATTCGTACTTTCGTACGAAAAGTATTAAATGTTATTAAATTTGGTATATGAATAGGGGTGAAGTTCTTATATTTGGTATTATAGTCGCTGTGTGTGTATAGGGTTCAGATATGAAAGTGGTTAAGGATATATGTAACGTAAATTTTTGGGGTTATGTCCGCCTTGATTGCGGACATAACTCCCAAATTTTTTGGGAGCTATGTCCGACCCCCCTAGCGGATATAAGTTCCAATAGAAGTTATGTCCGTTTTTTAAATGTAAATAATTTTTATTTATTTTATTTTTCATTTAATTATATATTTTATAATTGATTTACATTTTTTAAGAACTATATTCAAAATTTGCTTTCAAACCTATTTAAATGTAAGAAAATAAAAGAGTTTTTGTTAAAATTTGCAAATACTTTCTGAAAAACGAAAAGCGCTGCAGGCAAAAATATTTTTTAAAAACATCGGGCCTACTGTTTATCGCCGAGTCCGAAAGGCATGTCTTAAAACACCACCTGTAGTTGAGTACATGGTTGAAATACTCAGAAAATGTCGCCAACTTTACTGAGGGGTATTTTGCCATCGTTGGAAATTTGATGTTTGCTTGCCGGGAATCAAACGCCCGACCTTCACCGTGCAAGGCGGGTGTGCAAACAATTGTACTATGGTGGCACCAATAAGTAATTTTAGAACGGACTGGACCTAATTTTTTGCATATTTTGACATATATGCTAAACCATATGCAAGACTTTGTGCCCTAAGTATCCCATCGAATTGGCTGAAAGTTTGTATTAAGTATTCGTTCATCACAATTTTCGACCTGAAATTGATCGGTATAGGTCCAGGTCTTCATATAGCTCCCATAGAACCGTATCTCCCGATACCCGGTATTTTGAAGGTTGTGGCCTCAATATCAAACTGAAGTGGCTGACATTTTGTATTCAGTCTTCGTTGGAAGTAAAAAAACTTTCCACCTGAAATTTGTCGTTATATTTCCACGTCTTCATATAGCTCCCATAACCAGAACCTACCGATTTTCTGTACTTTGAAGGTTATGGTCTCAATATCCCTCCGAATTGGCTAAAATTTGGTATTAAGTCTTCATTGGGGGTATTCAACTTTCCATCTGAAATTTGTCGGTATAGGTCTAAGCGTTCATATAGCTCCCATACAACGAAAGCTCACCATTTTCGACATTTTGAAGATTGTGGCTCTGGTTAGAGATTTCTCTATTTTATTGACTTGTCTGAAGTGAATTTCAAACAGAAAAATGTACACATAAATATTTTAGAAGATATTATTGAAATATATGTAGCACACGAAAATATGTGAAATACAGAAATTTTCCATATGCAAAAATAATATTTGCATATGCATAATTTATACATTTCGCATATTTTTGCATATGTGATAGATATATTTCGATTGGAATTTAATTAGAAGCCAAAAATATGCAAGTTTTACAAAAATAGGTGTTGCATAAAATTCCGCTGTCGACATATCATTGAGCTGATATTAATAGGGGTGCTCTGATTGATATGAGAGAAGGCTCCCTTGTCCCTACTGGGATGTTTGTGGAACAATTATATACAGTACATTTTAAGAAATATTCTTAAATTTGAAAATTGGCGTTGTTTAGCAATTTCCGCTACATCTTTAAATTTTGAACAATTGGACAGGTTCCACGCAATTTGTAAGAACTGGGAATTTGTCTGTCATGATAGAGGAAATTTGTAGCATGGGAGGAAGATGTGGTTCTCTTCACAAAACTCATTATATCTTAGGTAGTAGGTCCGTTACCAAGCACACATATTATTGCAATTTTCATCAGAGGAAAGATCGGTAGTTAATTGTTCATATATAGGCGACTTTGCCGGTATATGGCCTCCAGGGATTCAAATATGGACCAAAAATAAAATGTTTTTATTTAGCATACAAAAGTAATGGTCCATTGCACCCGCTAAATAATATCAGGTCATCATCAAAAATTTTAGGCATCTTCTTCGAATTAAGCCCCTACCTCGTGCAAAATTTCGTGACTATTGATCTATAATTGCGACCTCTAGTATGATTTTGATTACATTACAAGCAAAACACTCGATATATTAGGCTGTAACTCTGTTATCTGACTACATAAATCAACATTATTGGCATTAATTGAAAGGGCAAGAGTTGTCCTTCCAAATATTATTTATATGGGCGGAATGTGTGGTCCAGGAATAAAGATATTACCGGTATATTAAAAATTTTCACAATTTTCACACAAAAGTTGTGGTCCATTTAACCCTCTAAACATCATCCGATCACCATCTCAAATTGCAAGCTTCTTCTTTGTCATATAATCTTACATTATTTAAAATTTCGAGGCGATCGGACTATAATTGCGACATACAGAGCCGCTACAAAATCGGATAAAAATTTAGTTTTTGGTCCATTTCACCCGCTTAATATTTCTCGATCATCACTAATAAGAATAGGGATCTATTCTGATCTGAACCCGACCTCCATACAAAATTTCGTGACGATCGGTCCATAATTGCGGCCTGGAGCGTGTTTACAATTTATAATGGACAGACGGACGGACGGACGGACGGACGGACAGACACACATCTCAACATCGCTTTATCTCGTCGAGATATGAAGATTGGTATACCACATTGGGGGTCTCCGACGAATATTTCGCGGTGTTACATGAATTTTTACCAAAACAAACTTATCCACATTGTGGTATAGGGTATAAAAAATTAGTTACAAAAACAGGAGGTTAGGCTAAACTCTATTTCAGAGTTTTTTATTTTATTTTATTTTTATTTAATTTTTTAATTTTATTTTATTTTTATTTAATTGTTATTTTATGTTTATTTAATATTAATTTTAATTAATTTTTATTTTATTTTATTTTATTTTATTTTTATTTTATTTTATTTTATTTTATTTTATTTTATTTTATTTTATTTTATTTTATTTTATTTTATTTTATTTTATTTTATTATTTTATTTTATTTTATTTTATTTTATTTTATTTTATTTTATTTTATTTTATTTTATTTTATTTTATTTTATTTTATTTTATTTTATTTTATTTTATTTTATTTTATTTTATTTTATTTTATTTTATTTTATTTTATTTTATTTTATTTTATTTTATTTTATTTTATTTTATTTTATTTTATTTTATTTTATTTTATTTTATTTTATTTTATTTTATTTTATTTTATTTTATTTTATTTTATTTTATTTTATTTTATTTTATTTTATTTTATTTTATTTTATTTTATTTTATTTTATTTTATTTTATTTTATTTTATTTTATTTTATTTTATTTTATTTTATTTTATTTTATTTTATTTTATTTTATTTTATTTTATTTTATTTTATTTTATTTTATTTTATTTTATTTTATTTTATTTTATTTTATTTTATTTTACTTTATTTTATTTTATTTTTATTTTTTTATTTTATTTTATTTTTTTATTTTATTTTATTTTATTTTATTTTATTTTATTTTATTTTATTTTATTTTATTTTATTTTATTTTATTTTATTTTATTTTACTTTATTTTATGAAGCATTGTGGCGTTTTTTTTTTGTTGGGATAGCGTTTGCAATTTTGTTTTTTCCAAAATAGTCTGGCTTAATCCCATTGTTGTTGTTTTAATATTTTAAAACAACTATTTTATTAGTGGAAAAGATTTGGCATTGTTCGCCAAGGGGTAAGGCAGGGAATACTATAGTTTCGATCCACGCCACTGGATCTCATCAGTTCCCTTGTTTTTTGTTTGTGGATATTCTCCACCGAAGTTATTTTTCAATAACTTCTTCAACAAAAAACTTTTTATACCCAAACATCAATCGTCAACTCGAAGTATAAAGGTAAGCAAAGAAAAAAGTTCAATGAGAAGTTTTTCCTTGGCAACCTCATACAACTCCGACGAAAGTGTCTGCGAAACAATTCAAACCTCTTCCACTTGTGTGTGTCGTCGAATTTCGACAAATGCACACACCAAAATTTGGTTGGTCTGCTTTACAGCAAAAACAACACACGTCGTGCCAGTGTCTTCAATTTGAAGCATTGTGGCGTTTTTTTGTTGGGATAGCGTTTGCAATTTTGTTTTTTCCAAAATAGTCTGGCTTAATCCCATTGTTGTTGTTTTAATATTTTAAAACAACTATTTTATTAGTGGAAAAGATTTGGCATTGTTCGCCAAGGGGTAAGGCAGGGAATACTATAGTTTCGATCCACGCCACTGGATCTCATCAGTTCCCTTGTTTCTTGTTTGTGGATATTCTCCACCGAAGTTATTTTTCAATAACTTCTTCAACAATAACTTTTATTTTATTTTATTTTATTTTATTTTATTTTATTTTATTTTATTTTATTTTATTTTTATTTTATATTTATTTTTTTTATTTTATTTTATTTTATTTTATTTTATTTTACTTTATTTTATTTTATTTTATTTTACTTTTATTTTATTTTTACTTCACTTTTATTTTATTATTATTTTATTTTTTTCATTACTCACTTTTAATAAAACAAGTTTCTCTTCATTTTTGTTCTCGCGTCCCATTTTTGCATGTCTTATTTATCATTGCCAAGAAGAATATGCAAAGATGATAAAATGTTCTGTGGAACAAATAACATCCACACTTTGCAAGAGAACGGAGAACTTAGCAAGATGGCGGACAAATTAAGCAAGAGAGCACAACCACTTTACGAAAGAGAACAGTGATAGTCAAATTTGCTAAGTACAAAGTGAAACTGAAAAGTAATTTTGTGGAACAAAAAAAAAAAAAAATTATCACTTTTCAAAAAAAAAAAAAAAAAAAAAAAATGTAGCTACTTTTTGATACGTGCAAAGTGAAAAGCGATAAGTTTTTTCGTGGAATAGGGCCCTGTCCACTCTTTGATTTTTGTTGTAACAACTTGTATACACTGCCCCCTACCACGGTACAGGTTTAACCAGGGTGAGAAAATAGCCTGTAAGGAGCAAAAAACCCCTATGACACCGTGTGTTGTGGTTGAAGCGCAAGATAACTCTCGAACGGATTTGCCGATTCGGTTCAAAAGTTTGACTTCGTAATATTTTGTCCAAACTTAATTTATGTTTGAAGATAAGCCATATTGGTCCACTCCTTAAGGTACCTACCTACCATACTTAGTCCATACTTTACACATCCTAATATATCTACCACGTACAGATCAGGTTCGAATATGGACTATATTTTCCACTCCTTCGGGTACCTTCCACACAAAATTTTGAATAAGTTCGCTTTAAGACCTGCTCTCGAATCATTTTGAATTCTGTTGAAGCAACTTGCATTCGCTGCCTCAATTACGACGGTAAACGTTTTTTCAGGGGTAAGTCCTTATTTCTTCAGAAAACAACGAAGGGTGTAAAAAAACCCCTATGGCACCATATGTAGTGGCTGGAGAGCACGATAACTCTCGAACTAATCAAACGATTTGGTAAAAAATTTGGCCATGCTTCCTGGCATAATGGTCCAAAAGTTATACGATGACCAACTGAAATGACTAGTGGACGCGATATCTATAGAAAAGACATGACTCCAAAAATAAGATATACATCCACAATGGAGTATGTCGGTCAATTCCTTCAATTACCTCCACCGCAGCACTTTTAAATTTTTATCCTAATCCACATTTTTGTCTGCAAGTTCAAATGTCCAAAAATGTCCACAAAATTCTGAAAAAAACCCTAAATACATTCGATCTGTCCGTAGATGAAAGTTTCAATTCACATAGGCTGAGGGTATATCTCTGTCGGCTAAGTCGACTGATTAACTTGTTCAAACATATGTATGTAAATATGCATTAGGCCGGGTCGATTTGTATGGAAGGAAAAAAGTGTTAGCGGGTGGGATTGTACTGAGCAAAAAAGTCAGCAAGGCCATATGTCTACGGTGAAAATCGGGCCCCCGGATTTTGACTTGAAGTTTTTTTCAAGGATTTTTGGATATTTTGGCATATAACAACCAAACCACTGAGATTTTCGATCCAACACAAAGACAACAATTGTAGCCAAGACAATAATTAAGAACTCTCTAGTACACCGCAAAAGCATTGGAACGCTCCTTCAGGTAGTTATGGACTCGAGAAGGTGCATATATGTCGGAAAATATCGATAAATGACACTGTGCTACAAAATGGGACTCAAATTCAGTTGGTGGGAAATTCCTTGTGGAGATGAAAGCCCTTAGTGAGTGTACTAAGAACCCAGAAGGAAATTTTCACCATAGGTCAAGTTTCCGAGATATCGCGTGATTAATAGTTTAATTTTGGCCCCTTAATTTGTGAGAAAATAGTTTTATATCTCTGTTAAGCGTTATTGTAGCTTCATTTTGAGATTACATCTCTGCAGTCAAATCGAATGGTGAATCTTTTTGTAGAATATTTCATCCCTCTAACTCAATTTCCTCCATATCCTTTTCGTTCTTTATTTTGTAAACCATAGTAAAAGTACCACAAGACGAGATTTTACAGCATCCAAATATTCTGCAAAAATGTTGTTCAGAAGATTTTAGGTACGGTTCTCATTGATGACCAATCGATATTTCCCCGTTTTCATGGTCCTTTTTGACATTTACCCTTTTCTTTCAGAAAACTATGTTTTGTTTTTATGTATGTACTAGCAGACCCCGGTCCGCATTGCTGGCCCGTCGTAATGAGTTTTAATGACAATTTTTAATCGACTTTATGCTTGACAATTCAAAAATAGGTATTTTCTACATCACTTCTTCGGTCCATTGTCAAACCGAGAAGGACTTTAAATCTATCAACAGATTTTGTCTGTAACCTTTTCCGGACTTTGTCGGATTTTTCGCCAATTTGTGCCTTTTAGGATTTCTATCGTCCATGTCCCTGTCTTTATCCTAAAGCGATCTAATTTTAAAAGTTAAAAAAATGGGTAAATCGAATTCTCCCGTTTATTGAGACTTATATGTTTTAGCTTTTCATGGCTGATGGAACTTTGAACCTCACCATTTAAGTACATTTGTAAATATATAGTTTTTCTTGATCGGGGCGCAACTGATGCACTCATAAGTTTAGCAAATATAGCGATTATAAAATAATAGGCCCCGAAATTCGTCTACAAATATATAGCATTTTGGACCACGGGACATTCCTGAACATTTTCTGAAAATTAGGTTCAGTAATTTTAGAAAAATAATGTTTTGAAAAGAGTGAGCGTGGTCATCAGTTTTCAAGATATAACATATTAAAAAAAGTGGGCCTGGTCCGGTATTTTGGCTCCATATAGGGTTCACACAACTTCATTGCCTTAAAATGTATGCTGAAACCGATATAATCATAAGTTTGGCTTACACATATAGTGTTTAACAGATAGGCATGAGGAATGTACCCCACCTCTTCCGAAATTCATAAAATATACATAACAACAGCAAACATTGAGCTTTTGCTGCAAATTTTATGGAAATCCCTTCAGTAGTATTGGAGTTATGACATATTAAAAAAACAGGCGTGGTCGGCCCTATAGTCCCCAAAGAAGTACCTAGATTGTAGATTAATCCGTAAATCTTTATTCCGATACATACATAATGTTTGCAAATATAACGTTTTGTAAAAATATCTGGAATTCAATAAAATATGTAACCTATTTTCGGGTGCGCGGTAAACTTTTCTTTCCAAAAAACCTAAGTTGGGTTATGACAGCATTTGATTTTTATTTATAAAGGTAAGGCGTTTTTTTTAAATATGCCCCCTTCAAAATTCAAGAAAATAGGCCTGTACATTCCCTGACATTTTCAGGAAAATCGGTTCAGTAGTTTTGCAGATGTAACATATTTTAAAAAGTGGGTATGGTCAAGTCTTTGGTAATAAAGTAGGTAAGGCCGGAGACACAACCACAATTGTCTCGCAAATTAACTTCCAAATAGATACATTCGTAATTATTTTAAATAAAACATTTTTAAAAAAGTTTCCCGCCCTTTCCGAAATTCAACTGATTTGTAGCCTATTTTAAGCGGGGGCCATCTCTGTACATTCCCTGGCAATTTCAGGAAAATCGGTTCAGTAGTTTTTGTAGAAATGATAAAAATTTAAAAAAGTGGGCGTAAAAGTGGCATTGTCAAATTTTCTTTGCATAAAAACCCAAGTCGAAAATCGGTCCAGCCGTTCTCAACTGATGCCATTATCAACGAACGATACTTGATTTTTATTTATAAAGATTTGATAGTTTAGACAAATCGCGATTTTCTTGAAAATCCCTTCAGTAGATATAACCTAATTAGAAAGTGAGCGTGGTCGGATCTTAAGTCCCAAAATAAGTACGTAAGGTTGGAGACACAATCGCCATTGACTCGCAAACAAAATAAATTTTTACAAAAATAGGGCATAGGGGAGGTACCCGCCCTATCCAAAAGTCAAAAATTATGTACCCAATTTTTATCGGGGACCAACCCTGTACATTCGCTGAAAGTTTCAGGAAAATCGATTCAGTAGTTTCGTAGATATAACATATTTAAAAAAGTGGGCGTTGTCCAGTCTTAATGCCCCAAATAACCACGTAAGGTCGGAGACATTGACTCGGAAATTAATTTTCAAAGCGATACATTTGTAATTGTTGCAAATATTGCATTTTTACTAAAATAGGGCATAGGGGAGCTACCCCGCCCGATTTAATTTAACCAAATATGTAGCCTATTTCAACCGGGGGCCATCACACTACCTTCCCTGAAAATTTCAAGAAAATCTATTGAGTAGTTTCGTAGATAAAGCATATTTTTAAAGTGGGCGGAAAAGTGGGCGTGGCCAATTTTTCTTTGCATAAAAACCTAAACTGAACTATGACTAACATTTCCACAAAAAATTATCCAAATCGCTCCAGCCGTTTTCAACTGATTCAATTACCAACAAACGACAATTGAGTTTTATATATAAAGATATTTGTTATTGGTCTGTGGTGCTACTTACCATAAATAGCTCTTGTAATGACGAACACGTTAATAACAAATTTTATTGGAGGATAGATCCGGTTATCTAAATTTTTGAACCGGATATTCTGATATTACAGTTATGCCATAGGTCAAACTTCTGAGTTATGGCGAGATGAATTTGTGTTATGTTGCTTTTTTATCATGCACTAAAAGTTCATTAAGAATGAATTAATTTCGGGGAAATATCGATTGGTCATCAGTGAGAACCAAAAATCTTCTGAACAGCATTTTTGCAGAATATTTGGATGCTGTAAAATTTGGTCTTGTGGTACTTTTACTACGGTTTACAAAATAAAGGACGAAAAGGACATGGGGGGAATTGAGTTAGAGGGATGAAATATTCTACAAAAAGATTCACCATTCGATTTGACTGCAGGGATGTAATCTCAAAATGAAGCTACAATAACGCTAAAGCTATTTTCTCACAAATTAAGGGGCCAAAATTAACCATTAATCACGCGATATCTCGGAAACTTGACCTATGGTGAAAATTTCCTTTTGGGTTCTTAGTACACTCACTAAGGGCTTTCAACCCACTGACTTTGAGTCCCATTTTGTAGCACAGTGTCATTTATCGATATTTCCGAAAAATGTTCACCTCCTCGAGGCCATAACTACCTAAAGGAGCGTTCCAATGCTTTTGCGATGTACTAGAGAGTTCTTAACTATTGTCTTGGCTACAATTGTTGTCTTTGTGTTGGATCGAAAATATCAGTGCTTTGGTTGTTATATACCAAAATATCCAAAAATCCTTGAAAAAAAACTTCAAGTCAAAATCCGGGGGCTCGATTTTCACTGTAGACATATGGTCTAGTTGACTTTTTTGCTCAGTGCAATCCCAAGAATCAGAAACTCCAGGGCCGGTGATGGTGTTCAAATCGCCCCACTCTGATATGCATGTATGTATATACATACATATTCATGAATGTCAGCGTGATGGTTGGATTTGGTTATGCTTTTTTCTACGCCAGAAACCCAAATCAAAACAAAATCCTCTGCAAATAATAAATGTAAAAGCGTTTTAAATGGTAACCACAAAATTGATTGGAGACGATTGAAGCAATGAAAAGAAAATAAGAAAGAATCACAAAAAATAGACCACAAAAGTCCCAAAAAATCAGACCATGTAAATGTTGAACAAAGCCTTTCCAAAAAATGATACAAAATAACAACTAACACATCTACATGACATTTAAAAGACAAAAAAGAAATAACACCTGCAGAAACTCGTGTACAGACAGACACTCATACATTCAGACGTCTATCCAATCATGTGGTGGGCATAAGGAACAAAATAAAACCAAACAAATTCTCTGGCCACGTTTTCTTCCTTTGGAGAAACGTGACTTAATTTTCATTTTATGCCACTCTTTTTTGACATTCTCTTTTCTTCTTTTCTTCTTTTCTGTAGGTCTATGTCTATGTAGTGTCCTTGGTGGTTTAAGTTATCTAAGGCCAATATACAAAATGTGTTGGGAATTTGGTTGGGAAACTTGGTTGAGGTAGATGTTGGCAATACTATTTTGAGGATCAATATGAAAGATGTTTTCCATGCCTTGGTGCAATCAAGGCCGACCACTTAATCGAATTTCGCTCCGCACATCAACGCATTGACAAACAAACTAACGTTTTCTATAGACTCTAGTTGCTATTACCACTTATATATTATTGGAAAACATTTCTGTAGGGTATCAACCAGTCACCCACCATGGTGACCTACATATTATATTTCACTCCCTTTCGAAGTTCTCAATTTTTCCATCACTGTCAAACTGGAATATAGCTGTATTATCTACACGTTCTATGCCTGTTTTTTTTTGTTAGACAATAAATATAGCCTCCTATTTGATAAATGTTGATGACTTACATCCAGTTGGAATAAAAATCAGCTATGAAGAATTCTAGGAAGCAACAGACAACAACCAGAGTTTAACTTGTATCAAATAAGATGAAGGAACAAAAAAAAAAACAAGTAAAAAGCGTTAAGTTCGGCCGGGCCGAACTTTTCATACCCTCCACCATAGAATATTCTGAACTAAAATGGAATAATTAGTTTTCATTCCTGTCCCCAACTTTATGTGAGTACGTTAAAATGTCAGATAATGTACATAAAATGTTTCATTCGGTAGGCCCTTTTTTATGGTGCCTATATCTAACTATGTATGTTGACAAATTTTGGTGGACTAGAAATTGGGAGGTACCGTTATATAGGGGTTATAATAAAACATGGACCTATGTTGACAGTTTTTGATGGGAGCCTTTAATGTCAAATAACTCCTAATTCGGTTAAAAATTGTAGCTAGAATCCTCAAAATACCGAAAATCGGTACATAACGTGGGAACTTCAAATGTCATTAACAGCTAGTTCGGAGGTATGTGGGCTATACGAAAATATGAACTTAAATGAACAATTTTTGTTGGCTTTTAAATTTCAAATTACAGAAAGTTCGTCCAAAAAATAAAGCTAAGGTACGGAAAATCGGGAGGTTTGTTTTGAGCTATACCAAAAGATGGACCTACGTTCGGTTAAACATTTTAAGTAAAATCCTCAAAGTACCGAAAATCGGGAAGTATCGTTATATTGGGGCTATGTTGAAAATTGTTGATGCAGATGTGTGGTGAACACTACAACCTTCAAATGTCAAATTACAGTTAGTTCGGTTTAAAATTGTAGCTAAAATTGCCAATTACTGAAAATTGGGAGGTACCGTTATATGAGAGCTATATCCGAACATGGACCTATGTTGACAATTTTTTAGGGAGAGGTGTTGTGACCACTAAGAACTTCAAATGTCAAATTACTGCTAGTTCGGTTTAATATTGTAGTTAAAATCATCCAATTACTGAAAATCGGGAGGTACTTTTATATGGGAGCTTTATCAACACATCGACGTTTCTTGACAATTTTTGGTGCAGAGGTGTGGTGACCACTAAGAATTTCAAATGTCAAATGTTCAAATTACATTCTCAAAATACCGAAAATCCGTTATATGGGGATACCGAAATCCGTTATACCGAGGTACCGTTATATGGGGCTATACCAAAACATGGACCTACGTTCATAATTATTTCGAATATAAGTTTTTTGGTCACTAAGAACCCTAAATATCAAGTTATAGCTAATTCGGTCTAGAAATGTGAATTTAAACGTCAAAATACCTGAAATCGGGCGCTAACGTTATATGGGGGCTATATATAAGTTTATTGACATTTAAGAACCCTAAATGTCAAATTATAGCTACATCGGTCTGAAAACGTAGCGTAATTACCTTCAACGTGCCAATACGACATCTTCGGAACTTTAACATGTTTCATATTGATTGTCATCGATCCAATTATACCTTAAATAGCCCTATAAATAGGGCATTAATAAACTATAACAATCTTAATCGATCCTGCCTTATTGAATTTAGCGCATCAAAAAACACTTTCAAAGAAAACTCCAGACTTAGACAATCTTTCAAAGAAACTTTAAAAAGATTTTTATTGTAATTCCCTTTCTTATGTATGTATATAACAAGTAAATTATATGTACATTTTATTTTTAGTCCTAGTCTGTAAGGAACATTGTTCTATAGACTATTATGAAATAAAGAAATAAAGAAATAAAAAAGGTCAAAATACCGTAAATCGGGGGTACCGTTATATGGGGGCTATACCAAAACGTGGACCGATACAGCCCATCATCGAACTTGACCTGCCTGCAAACAAAAGACGCATTTTCCCAAAATTTCAGCGTCCTATCTCCATTTTTGTGGATGCTAGAGTGATTACCACAGACGGACGGACGGACGTGCACAGATCGACTCAGAATTTTACCCTGATCAAGAATATATATACTTTATAGGGTCGCAAATGAGTATTTCAATGCGTTACAAACGGAAAAACAAACTTAATATACCCTCCATACTATGGTGGAGGGTATAAAAAAACAAAACCTTAATACAGAACATAAACCATGAACCGTCTGTCTTTCTGGCGATAACTCTCGAACGGATCATCCGATTCGGTCCAAAATTTGGCTTTCGTAATATTTTGTCCATGCTTAGTTTAAGCTCGAAGATGCGCTATACACGGTGTGCCTTAACCAAATTTAAATGGAAGGTGCTTACACCTGGGAAGTTTTTGCAGATTCTGAAACTACAATGCTGATAGATGTGAAATATCGAGAAACAAAAAAATCGCCGGAGGGATTTTCAAATAAATCGCGATTTATGTTCACATTTTTAGGGGTTCTTTAGGTTTTCACGATTTTGCTTGGAAACCGCGAGATGTATTGTAATGGGCCTTGTAGCCGTGAAAATTCTCCACAAGATTGATCTTTATGATATTTTCGCAGGTTTTACCGTTTTTGAGATATAGAAGTTCAAATTGAGACAATGCACTGACTGTATCGCCTCCTTATAAAACAATATCATGCTCAGTGCGCCTTAACTAACTTTTTGTGAAAACCGCTTACACATGGGAAGATTTCGCGGATTCTGAAACAACAATGTTCATAGATAAAAAAAAATAAAAAAAATAAAAAATCGCCGAAGGGATTTTTAAATAAATCGCTATAAAAATTCACAATTTAAGGTTTATACGATTGTGCTTGGAAATCGAATCGAAATGAGTCTAAAGAAAATGTTGTAGCTGTGAAAATTCTCTACAAGACTGATCTTTAGGTTTTTTCGTAGGTTTTACCATTTCTGAGATATAGAGGTTCAGTTCAAAATTTTAGGTTTTTACCTTAAGAACAATCCAAACAAGATTTTGCTTGGAAACCGCAAGTCACATCAAAATGGGACTAAATTGGGTTTTCCCGATTTTGCTTGGAAACTGCGCGTCCTATGTAAATAGGCCTAAAGAAAATGTTGAAGCTGTGAAAATTCTCTACAAGATTTATTGTTTCCTATGTTGTACCATTTTCAAGATATATAAGTTTAATTTGGGAAATTTCAGTAATGACATTGTTTTATAAGGAGGCGATACAGTCAGTGCATTGTCTCAATTTGAACTTCTATATCTCAAAAACGGTAAGACCTACGAAAATATTATAAAGGTCAATCTTGTAGAGAATTTTCACAGCTACAACATTTTCTTTAGGACGCGCAGTTTCCAAGCAAAATCGGGAAGACCCAAAGAAGCCCTAAAAATGTGAACTTAAATCGCGATTTATTTGAAAATCCCTCCGGCGATTTTTTGTTTGTTTCTGATATTTCTCATCTACGAGGGCGGTTCGGAAACTGCTTAGCCTATCAATGAAAGAGATTAGTAGGTTTTTAAAAATATTTTTATTTTTCAATATAATCTCCTGAAACTTCAATACACTTAGTCCAACGCTTATCTAGCAATTCTCTCCCTTGATTAAAATAGTTTTCCTCAAGGTCTTCAAAATAGTGGTTTACAACTGTAATTGCATCTTCATTTGCGGTAAAACGCTTGCCAGCAAGGAATTTTTTTAGATTTGGGAACAAGTAAAAGTCACTTGGAGCTAAATCAGGAGAATAAGGTGGGTGATCAAGCAACTCGTACTTTGCGCTGGTGCGTTGTCTTGATGAAAAATTATTTTTTTGTGTTGTAAGCCAGGACGTTTTTCTCGAATTTGTACATTTAATTGATCCAAAAAGTTGCAATAGTACTCTGAATTTATTGTTTTACCCTTTTGCAGATAGTCAATCAATAAAATAGCTTTGAAGTCCCAAAAAAACCGTTGCCATAACCTTACCAGCCGATTGAATTGTTTTTGCCTTCCTCCAGCTTCAGTCCATTGTTTGGATTGTTCTTTTGTCTCTGGAGTATAGTGGTGGATCCATGTCTCATCAACAGTTATGAAACGACGCTTAAAATCCATTTTATTTCGCTTAAAACGATCCAAACAAGCTTGAGAAATGTTCATTCTTATGCGTTTTTGATCGACTGTTAGCAAATGCGGCACCCATCTTGCAGAAAGCTTTTTCATCTGTAGTTCTTCATGCAAAATTAAATGGACACGATCATTTGAGATGCCCATGATATTAGCAATTTCACGCACTTTTATTCGTCGATCATTTAATACCATATCATGCACTTTGGCTACAATTTCTGTTGTTGTTGCTGTTTTTGGACGTCCACTGCGTGGTTCATCTTCAATGCTTGTACGACCAAGTTTAAATTCAGCAACCCAATTTTTTACTGTTGCATATGAAGGAGCACTTTCACCTAACACATTCACCATATCATTATGAATTTCTTGTCCCGATAAACCTTTTTTATGTAAATATTTAATGACAGCACGCATTTCTAATTTTCCCATTGTAAAAAAATTGCGGATGCGTCTTTTTTGAACACCTGTTTCTATATGAAGGAGTTGCCAGATCGAAACAAAATTTAACAAAACACTTAACTTTTTTCTGTTTATACCGCACTTTTTGTGCTAGGCTAAGAAGTTTCCGAACTGCCCTCGTATGAGCATTGTAGTTTCAGAATCTGCAAAAACTTCCCAGGTGTAAGCACTTTCCATTTAAAATTTGTTTAGGCGCACCGTGTATATCGGTCGACTCCTTCCGGTACCACCCCCACAAAAGTTTGAAAATGTTCGGAAAATTTTTGCGCACGTGAAATTTCTACCAGACTTAGATAAGGTTCTAATATGGATTCAATCCGTCCACTCCTTCGGGTACCTTCCACACAAAATTTCGGAAAAGTTCAGTTTAGGACCTGCCCTCAGATCGTTTTAATTCTTCTTGTAACAACTTGTATTCGTCGCCCCTTTACGATGGTACAAGTTTTTAAAGGGGTAAGTCAATACTTCCTGAGAAAATGGCTCGAAAGCTATAAAAACCGGCTAAGTCGAAATGTGTAGTGGAGGCAGCGCAAAATTGAAATAAGTTCTAAGAAGGGACATATCGGTCTACTTCTTCAGGTACACAAAGGTTCAAAACTTTCCGCTAAAATTGTGCGCATGATAACTCTCGAAGGCTGTAGCCGATTTGATTCATACTGTGCACATCGTAATATTTCTACGAGACATAGATCCGGTTAGAATATGTACCATATATGTCAACTCCTTCGGGTACTTCCCACACAACATTTCGGAAAAGTGCAGTTTAGTACCTCCTCCTGAATCGTTCTGATTTCTCTTGTAACAGGTTGCACTCAAGGCCCCTATTACAATGGTACACGTTTTTTGAATGGCAGTTCCATACTTATTGAGAAAATAACTCGAAAGCTGTACAAAAACCCCTACTGCCAGCAAGCACTACCTTCGAATTTCACCACCAGCCACGCGCACGACAACTCTCGAAACGAATACCACGTTAGTCCACACTCTGCATATCGTAATATTTCTTTGAATATTAGACGAAATTCTAAGGTGATGCTTATGGGTCCACTCCTTCCGGTACCTAATCCACAAAAGTTCGAAAATATTCGCTAAAATGGTACGCGCGATATCTCATAAACGGAGTAATCGATTTGGTCCAAACTTTGGACCTCGAAATATTTCGTACAAACTTAGTAGCTTATGTTCAAAAGTGGGGCCTATCGGTCCAATCCTTAGGGTACCACCCACACAAATGTTCAACATTTTGTGCGGATCTATGGGGTCTGTTCGTGGATCCTTCAGAAATTTTTACGGAAGGTACTCCTAGTGACCCTGTTTAAACGATATTAAGTTTTTCGTAGGCTAGTACATGCCTCGTGATATAATGGTCCAAAAGCTCTGAAGTATATGGCGATGAGCAAAAATTACAGGTCTATAGAGAGAAATGACTCCCAAAATAAAACCCACTTCCAAAATGGACTATGTCGGTCCAATCCTTTGGGTACCTTCCCCGCAAAACTTTTGAGCTTTAATCCAAATCCATATTTTAGTGGGTTAATACGAGCAGAATTTTAAAAACCTCCTAAATACATAAGTTTTTTGTGTAAAAACTGTTTCAATCCACACAAGCTGAATGTTGACTGATACTTTTTTACTTGTTTGTATCCATAAAACCACAGTCGAAGAAGTAGTTCCCATTTTTATTTACAGCATACAGGTTATATTTTGGTCTTTGATGATAATAATTTCATAACATTTCATTTGTCACAATAATCCCTACCTGTCAAATGAATGTCAATGTATATCAGAAAAAAGAAAACAAACAGCAGGAATTCTAAGATGAGATGTATGATAGAGCGAAAAAACATTAACGTGACAAATGATATAACGGTCACGTCCACAGAGACAAATAAAGACCATTATTAAATACAATTCAATAAGTAGTTTGGTAGTAAATGGACAAATAAGAATAAACTACGTAAAGCTCATAACAAAGGGAAAACTTTGGTGGACTACGTTGGGTTCTTAAGAATATTGCAAAGGCTTTTCATCAAAGCACTAGCGTCGAACAGAGGTGGGTAGATGATTGGCCTACGGAAACTCACTCTCTACCGGGCAATAATTCAGTCCTCATCCACACTTCGCTAGTTTGGTATGCTTACTTTATAAAAGTGTGCGGTCCTTGTCTGGACTTCTTGTTTCACCTGTTATACTCGCAATACCTAAAATTGGGACCTATGTTTAAAATGGATAAGTTTTGCGACCACTGGGAATCTCAAATGCAAAATAACAGCTATTTCGGAACAAAGTTTTGCTAAAATTCTAAAAACCGAAATTGGGGCTATAACAAAATATGAAACTATGTTTAAAATGTCGTATAATAGGCAGTTCTGTAAAAAAATTTAACTAAAATCCTCGAAATACCCAAAAGCGGGAGGTACCTTTATATAGGGAATTTATCGTGAATGAACCTATGTTGAAACCTATACCCATGTTGAAACTATGTCGAACCTATGTTGTAGAAGTTTTGAGCCCACTGGGAACCTCAAATATCAAATAACAGGTAGTTCGGTCAAAAAATGTGGCTAAAATATTCAAAATACGTAAAATCGGGTGGAACTGTTATATGGGGGCTATGTTGACATGGACCTTTGTTGACAATTCTTAGTGGAAAAGTTTTGTAACCACTGGGAACCTCAGATGTCAAATTCCTAGTTCAGCCAAAAATAGTTAAAACTCAGAAAATACCGAAAACCTGGGGAACCGTTTTATGGGGTCTATACCAAAACATGGACCTACGTTGACAATTTTAAGAGGAACAATTTAGTGAGTTCAGTGAACCTCAAATATACCAGAACAAATGAACCGATATATCCGATCATGGAACTACATCTAGTTTTGATAGGAATTCGGTTCGATAGTTATCGCGTCAACCGCTGATCCTTTTACAGCTTTTGGGCCCTGGCCACGAAAAAACAAAATAATCGTTGTAATCCGGATCACAAGGGCTACCTTTGATGAAAATGTCAAAACAATCTCGGGCAAAAAACCGCTCCTGTTTGCCTTGGCAGCTGGTGTCCTTCACCTGCGATAGATGGGTGTCTTAGAGTACGGCATTCACACCATATCTTTGAACTGCCTGTGCAACTGCATGTACTGTCTCGGCAACATCTTGTTGTGCTGATGCACTTATAAAATCGTCGCTTCCTCATGAAGATTGTCCACTGGTGCGATTAGCAAGTACTCTGTTGCCGTCCTCAAGTTGGAATTCTGGCAGGTTTGAATATTCTTCCACAGCGTAGCGCTAACATTTGTATACAACACTGGGGGCACATTGTATTTCATTGGCCGCAGATCAATCAACAAGGTTATTTTGTCTGCAATCCAAGTACTGTCGGGCAGCGACTTGAGGAACTTGTAGGACTTAAACTAGCTATTGAAGGTAACACCCAACATCTTGGGGCTATTTAATGGTCGGAATCAGGTACAAATGTGTCTAGGGGGGCCTCATTCAAGGTGGCGAACAGTGTGGCTTCAGATTTAGCGGCGTATATTTTCAAAAACCTCAGATGGAAGAACTGTACAAAGTCAGCTTTGTAGGTATTTAACCTACCACATCATCTCATCCTCGAAAGCGTGTATAGAAAGCCATCGATAGGTCAAGAGCCATCATGACTGTCGGTATGGTGGCATTAATTTGCGCCCAATACGAATTGAGGCGGCTGCATCGTCCGGATCTTAACTGGGCTAAAACAACTCGTGTTTGCCTTGGCAGCTGGCGTTCTTCTGCTGCGTGGGAAGATGAAGAGCCTCTAGAATCTTAGCTCTTGACAACAAGATGCCTTTACGATTCTCTGCTATCATTCTTGCCTGGCTTCAGTAGCGGGACCACCCCGCCAACTGTCTTGGATTATGATACAAGGTGATACGGGTGACTAACGATAGATTGAGGATACTTGTTAAATAAACAACTCGGGGTTCATCTAGTTGCTTAAATATTACCATTGAGATTCCGAGGTTTCTGTGTCCAACTTTTCAAGATTTATATATGTATGTATAGAGCTTAAAGCATAAATTCCAAAATATACCAGGGGCTACGACCGCTTCAAAAACATCTGCATTTTAAGAATTTTTATAGTTCAGATTGGGGATTGGGCGCGATATATCCCATATGGTTTTTTGCCTGTATATCAATGGGAATCATTCCGGCTATACTAATTCAGTCTTGAAGATGACCATAATGAAGTTGTTTTTAGAAAAAACTATACTTTACTCGCTCAAATCGGGTTGTTAGTACTGGTTTCCGGAAAATGATAAAAATAATAAACCTGCCTTATAACCTATATTTTATGGCCAATTTTTGTACAACACTTAACAATTTGTTATGTCAAGGACATTTTTTTATTTGCCTATTTGTTCCAAGCTATTGCGATACCTTCCAGCTTGAACTATCATATACACAACAGGAGATCGGAGGAGGGGAACGTTGGATGATGCAATGCCTTTTGTTTTTATTCTCAGTTGTTTTCTTTACTTAGCAAAAAAAATACGCATCCATTTCACTGCAACTACAAAGTGTTCTAGTTTTCTGTTCTGTTTTATTTATCTTTTGGCAACTTGTATTTTGACATTCAAGTTCAGAAAAGTTCAATTTGTTTGTCATGTCTTCGAGCTAATTGTAAATAATCCAGGCGATGAAAGTGGTTAGTGTTGGCATTTGTCTATGTGTGAGTTGTATGAATTTTTTGTTGGTGCAACCAAGTGTGCAGCAAGACAATAAACTCTGGCAAATTACGAAGCTGCGGCCGGTGGTGTAGTTGGATTGGGGTAATTCAATTTCAAACGTCAATTGGAAGCAGAATATGTAACAGATTTTTATTGAACAATTCTTTGAAAAATCCACGCTTATGGAGCTCAGATTAGCTTTTGAAAAATTCTTTAAAACATTCACGTTTATGAAGCTCAGATTAGCTTTTGAGAAATTCTTTAAAACATTCACGTTTATGAAGCTAAGATTAGCTTTTGAGAAATTCTGTAAAAAAATCCACGTTTATGGAGCTCAGTTTAGCCTTTGAAAAATTTTATAAAAAATCCACGTTTATGGAGCTCAGTTTAGCTTTTGAAAAATCCTTTAAAAATCCACGTTTATGGAGCTCAGATTAGCTTTTGAAAAATTCTTGAAAAAATCCACGTTTATGGAGCTCTGATTAGCTTTTGAGAAATTCTTTAAAAAATCCACATGTATGGAGCTCAGATTAGCTTTTGAGAAATTCTTTAAAAAATACACGTTTATGGAGCTCAGATTAGCTTTTGAGAAATTCTTTAAAAAATCCACGTTTATGGAGCTCAGATTAGCTTTTGAGAAATTCTTTAAAAAATCCACGTTTATGGAGCTCAGATTAGCTTTTGAGAAATTCTTTAAAAATCCACGTTTATGGAGCTCAGATTAGCTTATGAAAAATTCTTTAAAAAATCCACGTTTATGGAGCTCAGATTAGCTTAAGAAAAATTCTTTAAAAAATCCACGTTTATGGAGCTCAGATTAGCTTTTGAGAAATTCTTTAAAAAATCCACGTTTATGGAGCTCAGATTAGCTTTTGAAAAATTCTTTAAAAAATCCACGTTTATGGAGCTCAGATTGGCTTTTGAGAAATTCTTTAAAAAATCCACGTTTATGGAGCTCAGATTAGCTTTTGAGAAATTCTTTAACAATCCACGTTTATGGAGCTCATATTAGCTTTTGAGAAATTCTTTAACAATCCACGTTTATGGAGCTCAGATTAGCTTTTGAGAAATTCTTTAAACAATCCACGTTTATGGAGCTCAGATTAGCTTTTGAAAAATTCTTTAAAAAATCCACGTTTATGGAGCTCATATTAGCTTTTGAAAAATTCTTTAAAAAATCCACGTTTATGGAGCTCATATTAGCTTTTCAGAAATTCTTTAAAAAATCCACGTTTATGGAGCTCATATTAGCTTTTCAGATATTCTTTAAAAAATCCACGTTTATGGAGCTCAGATTGGCTTTTGAGAAATTCTTTAAAAAATCCACGTTTATGGAGCTCAGATTAGCTTTTGAGAAATTCTTTAACAATCCACGTTTATGGAGCTCAGATTAGCTTATGAAAAATTCTTTAAAAAATCCACGTTTATGGAGCTCAGAATAGCTTTTGAAAAATTCTTTAAAAAATCCACGTTTATGGAGCTCATATTAGCTTTTCAGAAATTCTTTAAAAAATCCACGTTTATGGAGCTCAGATTGGCTTTTGAGAAATTCTTTAAAAAATCCACGTTTATGGAGCTCAGATTAGCTTTTGAGAAATTCTTTAACAATCCACGTTTATGGAGCTCAGATTAGCTTATGAAAAATTCTTTAAAAATCCACGTTTATGGAGCTCAGATTAGCTTTTGAAAAATTCTTTAAAAAATCCACGTTTATGGAGCTCATATTAGCTTTTCAGAAATTCTTTAAAAAATCCACGTTTATGGAGCTCATATTAGCTTTTCAGAAATTCTTTAAAAAATCCACGTTTATGGAGCTCAGATTGTCTTTTGAGAAATTCTTTAAAAAATCCACGTTTATGGAGCTCAGATTAGCTTTTGAGAAATTCTTTTAAAAATCCACGTTTATGGAGCTCAGATTAGCTTATGAAAAATTCTTTAAAAAATCCACGTTTATGGAGCTCAGATTAGCTTTTGAAAAATTCTTTAAAAAATCCACGTTTATGGAGCTCATATTAGCTTTTCAGAAATTCTTTAAAAAATCCACGTTTATGGAGCTCATATTAGCTTTTCAGATATTCTTTAAAAAATCCACGTTTATGGAGCTCAGATTGGCTTTTGAGAAATTCTTTAAAAAATCCACGTTTATGGAGCTCAGATTAGCTTTTGAGAAATTCTTTAACAATCCACGTTTATGGAGCTCAGATTAGCTTATGAAAAATTCTTTAAAAAATCCACGTTTATGGAGCTCAGATTAGCTTTTGAAAAATTCTTTAAAACATCCACGTTTATGGAGCTCATATTAGCTTTTCAGAAATTCTTTAAAAAATCCACGTTTATGGAGCTCAGATTAGCTTTTGAGAAATTCTTTAACAATCCACGTTTATGGAGCTCATATTAGCTTTTGAGAAATTCTTTAACAATCCACGTTTATGGAGCTCAGATTAGCTTTTGAGAAATTCTTTAAACAATCCACGTTTATGGAGCTCAGATTAGCTTTTGAGAAATTCTTTAACACTCCACGTTTATGGAGCTCAGATTAGCTTTTGAGAAATTCTTTAAAAAATCCACGTTTATGGAGCTCAGATTAGCTTTTGAGAAATTCTTTAAACAATCCACGTTTATGGAGCTCAGATTAGCTTTTGAAAAATTCTTTAAAAAATCCACGTTTATGGAGCTCAGATTAGCTTTTGAGAAATTCTTTAAAAAATCCACGTTTATGGAGCTCAGATTAGCTTTTGAGAAATTCTTTAAAAAATCCACGTTTATGGAGCTCAGATTAGCTTTTGAGAAATTCTTTAAAAAATCCACGTTTATGGAGCTCATATTAGCTTTTCAGAAATTCTTTAAAAAATCCACGTTTATGGAGCTCATATTAGCTTTTGAAAAATTCTTTAAAAAATCCACGTTTATGGAGCTCATATTAGCTTTTCAGAAATTCTTTAAAAAATCCACGTTTATGGAGCTCATATTAGCTTTTCAGAAATTCTTTAAAAAATCCACGTTTATGGAGCTCAGATTGTCTTTTGAGAAATTCTTTAAAAAATCCACGTTTATGGAGCTCAGATTGGCTTTTGAGAAATTCTTTAAAAAATCCACGTTTATGGAGCTCAGATTAGCTTTTGAGAAATTCTTTAACACTCCACGTTTATGGAGCTCATATTAGCTTTTGAGAATTCTTTAACAATCCACGTTTATGGAGCTCATATTAGCTTTTGAGAAATTCTTTAACAATCCACGTTTATGGAGCTCAGATTAGCTTTTGAGAAATTCTTTAAACAATCCACGTTTATGGAGCTCAGATTAGCTTTTGAGAAATTCTTTAAAAATCCACGTTTATGGAGCTCAGATTAGCTTTTGAGAAATTCTTTAAAAATCCACGTTTATGGAGCTCAGATTAGCTTATGAAAAATTCTTTAAAAAATCCACGTTTATGGAGCTCAGATTAGCTTAAGAAAAATTCTTTAAAAAATCCACGTTTATGGAGCTCAGATTAGCTTTTGAGAAATTCTTTAAAAAATCCACGTTTATGGAGCTCAGATTAGCTTTTGAAAAATTCTTTAAAAAATCCACGTTTATGGAGCTCAGATTGGCTTTTGAGAAATTCTTTAAAAAATCCACGTTTATGGAGCTCAGATTAGCTTTTGAGAAATTCTTTAACAATCCACGTTTATGGAGCTCATATTAGCTTTTGAGAAATTCTTTAACAATCCACGTTTATGGAGCTCAGATTAGCTTTTGAGAAATTCTTTAAACAATCCACGTTTATGGAGCTCAGATTAGCTTTTGAAAAATTCTTTAAAAAATCCACGTTTATGGAGCTCAGATTAGCTTTTGAGAAATTCTTTAAAAAATCCACGTTTATGGAGCTCAGATTGGCTTTTGAGAAATTCTTTAAAAAATCCACGTTTATGGAGCTCAGATTAGCTTAAGAAAAATTCTTTAAAAAATCCACGTTTATGGAGCTCAGATTAGCTTTTGAGAAATTCTTTAAAAAATCCACGTTTATGGAGCTCAGATTAGCTTTTGAAAAATTCTTTAAAAAATCCACGTTTATGGAGCTCAGATTGGCTTTTGAGAAATTCTTTAAAAAATCCACGTTTATGGAGCTCAGATTAGCTTTTGAGAAATTCTTTAACAATCCACGTTTATGGAGCTCATATTAGCTTTTGAGAAATTCTTTAACAATCCACGTTTATGGAGCTCAGATTAGCTTTTGAGAAATTCTTTAAACAATCCACGTTTATGGAGCTCAGATTAGCTTTTGAAAAATTCTTTAAAAAATCCACGTTTATGGAGCTCAGATTAGCTTTTGAGAAATTCTTTAAAAAATCCACGTTTATGGAGCTCAGATTAGCTTTTGAGAAATTCTTTAAACAATCCACGTTTATGGAGCTCAGATTAGCTTTTGAAAAATTCTTTAAAAAATCCACGTTTATGGAGCTCAGATTAGCTTTTGAGAAATTCTTTAAAAAATCCACGTTTATGGAGCTCAGATTAGCTTTTGAGAAATTCTTTAAAAAATCCACGTTTATGGAGCTCAGATTAGCTTTTGAGAAATTCTTTAAAAAATCCACGTTTATGGAGCTCATATTAGCTTTTCAGAAATTCTTTAAAAAATCCACGTTTATGGAGCTCATATTAGCTTTTGAAAAATTCTTTAAAAAATCCACGTTTATGGAGCTCATATTAGCTTTTCAGAAATTCTTTAAAAAATCCACGTTTATGGAGCTCATATTAGCTTTTCAGAAATTCTTTAAAAAATCCACGTTTATGGAGCTCAGATTGTCTTTTGAGAAATTCTTTAAAAAATCCACGTTTATGGAGCTCAGATTGGCTTTTGAGAAATTCTTTAAAAAATCCACGTTTATGGAGCTCAGATTAGCTTTTGAGAAATTCTTTAACACTCCACGTTTATGGAGCTCAGATTAGCTTTTGAGAAATTCTTTAACAATCCACGTTTATGGAGCTCAGATTAGCTTTTGAGAAATTCTTTAAACAATCCACGTTTATGGAGCTCAGATTAGCTTTTGAAAAATTCTTTAAAAAATCCACGTTTATGGAGCTCATATTAGCTTTTCAGAAATTCTTTAAAAAATCCACGTTTATGGAGCTCAGATTGGCTTTTGAGAAATTCTTTAAAAAATCCACGTTTATGGAGCTCAGATTAGCTTTTGAGAAATTCTTTAACACTCCACGTTTATGGAGATCAGATTAGCTTTTGAGAAATTCTTTAAACAATCCACGTTTATGGAGCTCAGATTAGCTTTTGAGAAATTCTTTAAAAATCCACGTTTATGGAGCTCAGATTAGCTTATGAAAAATTCTTTAAAAAATCCACGTTTATGGAGCTCAGATTAGCTTAAGAAAAATTCTTTAAAAAATCCACGTTTATGGAGCTCAGATTAGCTTAAGAAAAATTCTTTAAAAAATCCACGTTTATGGAGCTCAGATTAGCATTTGAGAAATTCTTTAAAAAATCCACGTTTATGGAGCTCAGATTAGCTTTTGAAAAATTCTTTAAAAAATCCACGTTTATGGAGCTCAGATTGGCTTTTGAGAAATTCTTTAAAAAATCCACGTTTATGGAGCTCAGATTAGCTTTTGAGAAATTCTTTAACAATCCACGTTTATGGAGCTCATATTAGCTTTTGAGAAATTCTTTAACAATCCACGTTTATGGAGCTCAGATTAGCTTTTGAGAAATTCTTTAAACAATCCACGTTTATGGAGCTCAGATTAGCTTTTGAAAAATTCTTTAAAAAATCCACGTTTATGGAGCTCAGATTAGCTTTTGAGAAATTCTTTAAAAAATCCACGTTTATGGAGCTCAGATTAGCTTTTGAGAAATTCTTTAAAAAATCCACGTTTATGGAGCTCAGATTAGCTTTTGAGAAATTCTTTAAAAATCCACGTTTATGGAGCTCAGATTAGCTTATGAAAAATTCTTTAAAAAATCCACGTTTATGGAGCTCAGATTAGCTTTTGAAAAATTCTTTAAAAAATCCACGTTTATGGAGCTCATATTAGCTTTTCAGAAATTCTTTAAAAAATCCACGTTTATGGAGCTCATATTAGCTTTTCAGATATTCTTTAAAAAATCCACGTTTATGGAGCTCAGATTAGCTTTTGAGAAATTCTTTAACAATCCACGTTTATGGAGCTCAGATTAGCTTTTGAGAAATTCTTTAAACAATCCACGTTTATGGAGCTCAGATTAGCTTTTGAAAAATTCTTTAAAAAATCCACGTTTATGGAGCTCATATTAGCTTTTCAGAAATTCTTTAAAAAATCCACGTTTATGGAGCTCATATTAGCTTTTCAGATATTCTTTAAAAAATCCACGTTTATGGAGCTCATATTAGCTTTTCAGAAATTCTTTAAAAAATCCACGTTTATGGAGCTCAGATTGTCTTTTGAGAAATTCTTTAAAAAATCCACGTTTATGGAGCTCATATTAGCTTTTCAGAAATTCTTTAACAATCCACGTTTATGGAGCTCAGATTAGCTTTTGAAAAATTCTTTAAAAAATCCACGTTTATGGAGCTCATATTAGCTTTTCAGAAATTCTTTAAAAAAATCCACGTTTATGGAGCTCATATTAGCTTTTCAGAAATTCTTTAAAAAATCCACGTTTATGGAGCTCAGATTGTCTTTTGAGAAATTCTTTAAAAAATCCACGTTTATGGAGCTCAGATTGGCTTTTGAGAAATTCTTTAAAAAATCCACGTTTATGGAGCTCAGATTAGCTTTTGAGAAATTCTTTAACACTCCACGTTTATGGAGCTCATATTAGCTTTTGAGAAATTCTTTAACAATCCACGTTTATGGAGCTCAGATTAGCTTTTGAGAAATTCTTTAAACAATCCACGTTTATGGAGCTCAGATTAGCTTTTGAAAAATTCTTTAAAAAATCCACGTTTATGGAGCTCATATTAGCTTTTCAGAAATTCTTTAAAAAATCCACGTTTATGGAGCTCAGATTGGCTTTTGAGAAATTCTTTAAAAAATCCACGTTTATGGAGCTCAGATTAGCTTTTGAGAAATTCTTTAACACTCCACGTTTATGGAGCTCATATTAGCTTTTGAGAAATTCTTTAACAATCCACGTTTATGGAGCTCAGATTAGCTTTTGAGAAATTCTTTAAACAATCCACGTTTATGGAGCTCAGATTAGCTTTTGAAAAATTCTTTAAAAAATCCACGTTTATGGAGCTCATATTAGCTTTTCAGAAATTCTTTAAAAAATCCACGTTTATGGAGCTCAGATTGGCTTTTGAGAAATTCTTTAAAAAATCCACGTTTATGGAGCTCAGATTAGCTTTTGAGAAATTCTTTAACACTCCACGTTTATGGAGCTCATATTAGCTTTTGAGAAATTCTTTAACAATCCACGTTTATGGAGCTCAGATTAGCTTTTGAGAAATTCTTTAAACAATCCACGTTTATGGAGCTCAGATTAGCTTTTGAAAAATTCTTTAAAAAATCCACGTTTATGGAGCTCATATTAGCTTTTCAGAAATTCTTTAAAAAATCCACGTTTATGGAGCTCAGATTGTCTTTTGAGAAATTCTTTAAAAAATCCCCGTTTATGGAGCTCAGATTGGCTTTTGAGAAATTCTTTAAAAAATCCACGTTTATGGAGCTCAGATTAGCTTTTGAGAAATTCTTTAACACTCCACGTTTATGGAGCTCATATTAGCTTTTGAGAAATTCTTTAACAATCCACGTTTATGGAGCTCAGATTAGCTTTTGAGAAATTCTTTAAACAATCCACGTTTATGGAGCTCAGATTAGCTTTTGAAAAATTCTTTAAAAAATCCACGTTTATGGAGCTCATATTAGCTTTTCAGAAATTCTTTAAAAAATCCACGTTTATGGAGCTCAGATTGGCTTTTGAGAAATTCTTTAAAAAATCCACGTTTATGGAGCTCAGATTAGCTTTTGAGAAATTCTTTAACACTCCACGTTTATGGAGCTCATATTAGCTTTTGAGAAATTCTTTAACAATCCACGTTTATGGAGCTCAGAATAGCTTTTGAGAAATTCTTTAAACAATCCACGTTTATGGAGCTCAGATTAGCTTTTGAAAAATTCTTTAAAAAATCCACGTTTATGGAGCTCATATTAGCTTTTCAGAAATTCTTTAAAAAATCCACGTTTATGGAGCTCAGATTGGCTTTTGAGAAATTCTTTAAAAAATCCACGTTTATGGAGCTCAGATTAGCTTTTGAGAAATTCTTTAACACTCCACGTTTATGGAGCTCATATTAGCTTTTGAGAAATTCTTTAACAATCCACGTTTATGGAGCTCAGATTAGCTTTTGAGAAATTCTTTAAACAATCCACGTTTATGGAGCTCAGATTAGCTTTTGAAAAATTCTTTAAAAAATCCACGTTTATGGAGCTCATATTAGCTTTTCAGAAATTCTTTAAAAAATCCACGTTTATGGAGCTCAGATTGTCTTTTGAGAAATTCTTTAAAAAATCCACGTTTATGGAGCTCAGATTGGCTTTTGAGAAATTCTTTAAAAAATCCACGTTTATGGAGCTCAGATTAGCTTTTGAGAAATTCTTTAACACTCCACGTTTATGGAGCTCATATTAGCTTTTGAGAAATTCTTTAACAATCCACGTTTATGGAGCTCAGATTAGCTTTTGAGAAATTCTTTAAACAATCCACGTTTATGGAGCTCAGATTAGCTTTTGAAAAATTCTTTAAAAAATCCACGTTTATGGAGCTCATATTAGCTTTTCAGAAATTCTTTAAAAAATCCACGTTTATGGAGCTCAGATTGGCTTTTGAGAAATTCTTTAAAAAATCCACGTTTATGGAGCTCAGATTAGCTTTTGAGAAATTCTTTAACACTCCACGTTTATGGAGCTCATATTAGCTTTTGAGAAATTCTTTAACAATCCACGTTTATGGAGCTCAGATTAGCTTTTGAGAAATTCTTTAAACAATCCACGTTTATGGAGCTCAGATTAGCTTTTGAAAAATTCTTTAAAAAATCCACGTTTATGGAGCTCATATTAGCTTTTCAGAAATTCTTTAAAAAATCCACGTTTATGGAGCTCAGATTGGCTTTTGAGAAATTCTTTAAAAAATCCACGTTTATGGAGCTCAGATTAGCTTTTGAGAAATTCTTTAACACTCCACGTTTATGGAGCTCATATTAGCTTTTGAGAAATTCTTTAACAATCCACGTTTATGGAGCTCAGATTAGCTTTTGAGAAATTCTTTAAACAATCCACGTTTATGGAGCTCATATTAGCTTTTCAGAAATTCTTTAAAAAAATCCACGTTTATGGAGCTCATATTAGCTTTTCAGAAATTCTTTAAAAAATCCACGTTTATGGAGCTCAGATTGTCTTTTGAGAAATTCTTTAAAAAATCCACGTTTATGGAGCTCAGATTGGCTTTTGAGAAATTCTTTAAAAAATCCACGTTTATGGAGCTCAGATTAGCTTTTGAGAAATTCTTTAACACTCCACGTTTATGGAGCTCATATTAGCTTTTGAGAAATTCTTTAACAATCCACGTTTATGGAGCTCAGATTAGCTTTTGAGAAATTCTTTAAACAATCCACGTTTATGGAGCTCAGATTAGCTTTTGAAAAATTCTTTAAAAAATCCACGTTTATGGAGCTCATATTAGCTTTTCAGAAATTCTTTAAAAAATCCACGTTTATGGAGCTCAGATTGGCTTTTGAGAAATTCTTTAAAAAATCCACGTTTATGGAGCTCAGATTAGCTTTTGAGAAATTCTTTAACACTCCACGTTTATGGAGCTCATATTAGCTTTTGAGAAATTCTTTAACAATCCACGTTTATGGAGCTCAGATTAGCTTTTGAGAAATTCTTTAAACAATCCACGTTTATGGAGCTCAGATTAGCTTTTGAAAAATTCTTTAAAAAATCCACGTTTATGGAGCTCATATTAGCTTTTCAGAAATTCTTTAAAAAATCCACGTTTATGGAGCTCAGATTGGCTTTTGAGAAATTCTTTAAAAAATCCACGTTTATGGAGCTCAGATTAGCTTTTGAGAAATTCTTTAACACTCCACGTTTATGGAGCTCATATTAGCTTTTGAGAAATTCTTTAACAATCCACGTTTATGGAGCTCAGATTAGCTTTTGAGAAATTCTTTAAACAATCCACGTTTATGGAGCTCAGATTAGCTTTTGAAAAATTCTTTAAAAAATCCACGTTTATGGAGCTCATATTAGCTTTTCAGAAATTCTTTAAAAAATCCACGTTTATGGAGCTCAGATTGTCTTTTGAGAAATTCTTTAAAAAATCCACGTTTATGGAGCTCAGATTGGCTTTTGAGAAATTCTTTAAAAAATCCACGTTTATGGAGCTCAGATTAGCTTTTGAGAAATTCTTTAACACTCCACGTTTATGGAGCTCATATTAGCTTTTGAGAAATTCTTTAACAATCCACGTTTATGGAGCTCAGATTAGCTTTTGAGAAATTCTTTAAACAATCCACGTTTATGGAGCTCAGATTAGCTTTTGAAAAATTCTTTAAAAAATCCACGTTTATGGAGCTCATATTAGCTTTTCAGAAATTCTTTAAAAAATCCACGTTTATGGAGCTCAGATTGGCTTTTGAGAAATTCTTTAAAAAATCCACGTTTATGGAGCTCAGATTAGCTTTTGAGAAATTCTTTAACACTCCACGTTTATGGAGCTCATATTAGCTTTTGAGAAATTCTTTAACAATCCACGTTTATGGAGCTCAGATTAGCTTTTGAGAAATTCTTTAAACAATCCACGTTTATGGAGCTCAGATTAGCTTTTGAAAAATTCTTTAAAAAATCCACGTTTATGGAGCTCATATTAGCTTTTCAGAAATTCTTTAAAAAATCCACGTTTATGGAGCTCAGATTGTCTTTTGAGAAATTCTTTAAAAAAATCCACGTTTATGGAGCTCAGATTGGCTTTTGAGAAATTCTTTAAAAAATCCACGTTTATGGAGCTCAGATTAGCTTTTGAGAAATTCTTTAACACTCCACGTTTATGGAGCTCATATTAGCTTTTGAGAAATTCTTTAACAATCCACGTTTATGGAGCTCAGATTAGCTTTTGAGAAATTCTTTAAACAATCCACGTTTATGGAGCTCAGATTAGCTTTTGAAAAATTCTTTAAAAAATCCACGTTTATGGAGCTCATATTAGCTTTTCAGAAATTCTTTAAAAAATCCACGTTTATGGAGCTCAGATTGTCTTTTGAGAAATTCTTTAAAAAATCCACGTTTATGGAGCTCAGATTGGCTTTTGAGAAATTCTTTAAAAAATCCACGTTTATGGAGCTCAGATTAGCTTTTGAGAAATTCTTTAACACTCCACGTTTATGGAGCTCATATTAGCTTTTGAGAAATTCTTTAACAATCCACGTTTATGGAGCTCAGATTAGCTTTTGAGAAATTCTTTAAACAATCCACGTTTATGGAGCTCAGATTAGCTTTTGAAAAATTCTTTAAAAAATCCACGTTTATGGAGCTCATATTAGCTTTTCAGAAATTCTTTAAAAAATCCACGTTTATGGAGCTCAGATTGTCTTTTGAGAAATTCTTTAAAAAATCCACGTTTATGGAGCTCAGATTGGCTTTTGAGAAATTCTTTAAAAAATCCACGTTTATGGAGCTCAGATTAGCTTTTGAGAAATTCTTTAACACTCCACGTTTATGGAGCTCATATTAGCTTTTGAGAAATTCTTTAACAATCCACGTTTATGGAGCTCAGATTAGCTTTTGAGAAATTCTTTAAACAATCCACGTTTATGGAGCTCAGATTAGCTTTTGAAAAATTCTTTAAAAAATCCACGTTTATGGAGCTCATATTAGCTTTTCAGAAATTCTTTAAAAAATCCACGTTTATGGAGCTCAGATTGTCTTTTGAGAAATTCTTTAAAAAATCCACGTTTATGGAGCTCAGATTGGCTTTTGAGAAATTCTTTAAAAAATCCACGTTTATGGAGCTCAGATTAGCTTTTGAGAAATTCTTTAACACTCCACGTTTATGGAGCTCATATTAGCTTTTGAGAAATTCTTTAACAATCCACGTTTATGGAGCTCAGATTAGCTTTTGAGAAATTCTTTAAACAATCCACGTTTATGGAGCTCAGATTAGCTTTTGAAAAATTCTTTAAAAAATCCACGTTTATGGAGCTCATATTAGCTTTTCAGAAATTCTTTAAAAAATCCACGTTTATGGAGCTCAGATTGGCTTTTGAGAAATTCTTTAAAAAATCCACGTTTATGGAGCTCAGATTAGCTTTTGAGAAATTCTTTAACACTCCACGTTTATGGAGCTCATATTAGCTTTTGAGAAATTCTGTAACAATCCACGTTTATGGAGCTCAGATTAGCTTTTGAGAAATTCTTTAAACAATCCACGTTTATGGAGCTCAGATTAGCTTTTGAAAAATTCTTTAAAAAATCCACGTTTATGGAGCTCATATTAGCTTTTCAGAAATTCTTTAAAAAATCCACGTTTATGGAGCTCAGATTGGCTTTTGAGAAATTCTTTAAAAAATCCACGTTTATGGAGCTCACATTAGCTTTTGAGAAATTCTTTAACACTCCACGTTTATGGAGCTCATATTAGCTTTTGAGAAATTCTTTAACAATCCACGTTTATGGAGCTCAGATTAGCTTTTGAGAAATTCTTTAAACAATCCACGTTTATGGAGCTCAGATTAGCTTTTGAAAAATTCTTTAAAAAATCCACGTTTATGGAGCTCATATTAGCTTTTCAGAAATTCTTTAAAAAATCCACGTTTATGGAGCTCAGATTGTCTTTTGAGAAATTCTTTAAAAAATCCACGTTTATGGAGCTCAGATTGGCTTTTGAGAAATTCTTTAAAAAATCCACGTTTATGGAGCTCAGATTAGCTTTTGAGAAATTCTTTAACACTCCACGTTTATGGAGCTCATATTAGCTTTTGAGAAATTCTTTAACAATCCACGTTTATGGAGCTCAGATTAGCTTTTGAGAAATTCTTTAAACAATCCACGTTTATGGAGCTCAGATTAGCTTTTGAAAAATTCTTTAAAAAATCCACGTTTATGGAGCTCATATTAGCTTTTCAGAAATTCTTTAAAAAATCCACGTTTATGGAGCTCAGATTGGCTTTTGAGAAATTCTTTAAAAAATCCACGTTTATGGAGCTCAGATTAGCTTTTGAGAAATTCTTTAACACTCCACGTTTATGGAGCTCATATTAGCTTTTGAGAAATTCTTTAACAATCCACGTTTATGGAGCTCAGAATAGCTTTTGAGAAATTCTTTAAACAATCCACGTTTATGGAGCTCAGATTAGCTTTTGAAAAATTCTTTAAAAAATCCACGTTTATGGAGCTCATATTAGCTTTTCAGAAATTCTTTAAAAAATCCACGTTTATGGAGCTCAGATTGGCTTTTGAGAAATTCTTTAAAAAATCCACGTTTATGGAGCTCAGATTAGCTTTTGAGAAATTCTTTAACACTCCACGTTTATGGAGCTCATATTAGCTTTTGAGAAATTCTTTAACAATCCACGTTTATGGAGCTCAGATTAGCTTTTGAGAAATTCTTTAAACAATCCACGTTTATGGAGCTCAGATTAGCTTTTGAAAAATTCTTTAAAAAATCCACGTTTATGGAGCTCATATTAGCTTTTCAGAAATTCTTTAAAAAATCCACGTTTATGGAGCTCAGATTGTCTTTTGAGAAATTCTTTAAAAAATCCACGTTTATGGAGCTCAGATTGGCTTTTGAGAAATTCTTTAAAAAATCCACGTTTATGGAGCTCAGATTAGCTTTTGAGAAATTCTTTAACACTCCACGTTTATGGAGCTCATATTAGCTTTTGAGAAATTCTTTAACAATCCACGTTTATGGAGCTCAGATTAGCTTTTGAGAAATTCTTTAAACAATCCACGTTTATGGAGCTCAGATTAGCTTTTGAAAAATTCTTTAAAAAATCCACGTTTATGGAGCTCATATTAGCTTTTCAGAAATTCTTTAAAAAATCCACGTTTATGGAGCTCAGATTGGCTTTTGAGAAATTCTTTAAAAAATCCACGTTTATGGAGCTCAGATTAGCTTTTGAAAAATTCTTTAACACTCCACGTTTATGGAGCTCATATTAGCTTTTGAGAAATTCTTTAACAATCCACGTTTATGGAGCTCAGATTAGCTTTTGAGAAATTCTTTAAACAATCCACGTTTATGGAGCTCAGATTAGCTTTTGAAAAATTCTTTAAAAAATCCACGTTTATGGAGCTCATATTAGCTTTTCAGAAATTCTTTAAAAAATCCACGTTTATGGAGCTCAGATTGGCTTTTGAGAAATTCTTTAAAAAATCCACGTTTATGGAGCTCAGATTAGCTTTTGAGAAATTCTTTAACACTCCACGTTTATGGAGCTCATATTAGCTTTTGAGAAATTCTTTAACAATCCACGTTTATGGAGCTCAGATTAGCTTTTGAGAAATTCTTTAAACAATCCACGTTTATGGAGCTCAGATTAGCTTTTGAAAAATTCTTTAAAAAATCCACGTTTATGGAGCTCATATTAGCTTTTCAGAAATTCTTTAAAAAATCCACGTTTATGGAGCTCATATTAGCTTTTCACAAATTCTTTAAAAAATCCACGTTTATGGAGCTCAGATTGGCTTTTGAGAAATTCTTTAAAAAATCCACGTTTATGGAGCTCAGATTAGCTTTTGAAAAATTTTATAAAAAATCCACGTTTATGGAGCTCAGATTAGCTTTTGAAAATTTTTATTAAAAATCTACGTTTATGGAGCTCAGATTAGCTTTTGAAAAATTATTTTAAGAAATCTACGTTTATGGAGCTTAGATTAGCTTTTAACAATTTTTTTAAAAAATACACGATTATGAAGCTCGGCATAGGTTGTGAAAAATCCTTAAAAAATCCACGATTATGAAGCTCTGCATATTCCTTGAAAAATTGTTTACAAAATCCAGGCTTATGAAGTTCGGCATAGATTTTAAAAAATCCTTAAAAAATCCACGATTAGAAAGCTCTGCATAGCCTTTGAAAAATTCTTTAAAAAAATCCACGTTTATGAAGCTTGGCACAGCCTTTATGAACTCTGCATAGCCTTTGAAAATTCTTTAAAAAACCCACGTTTATGAAGCTCGGCATAGCCTTTGAAAAGTTCCTTAAAAAATCCACGTTTATGGAAATCCACGTTAATGGAGCTCGGCACTAAACATCAACTAACTTAAAATGCATCAAATCATTTACAATATCGTTTAAGTAATCCTCTTCACAGGTAATCGCATATTTCGTACTCCTGCAATATTTTCTTTTTCTCCAGGTTTTTTCATCTTCAGTGAGCTTATCAAGGCATTGAAAGAAATCAATTAAGTTTAACAATTGTTTTCATTTTGTTGTTGTTTTTTCTTTTGCTCGTTCTACTTTGTTCCCATTCCAGTGGCACAACAATTGCTGCAATTATTGACTCTATAATTCACTTTTTTGTGCTGGGCCCCTTCCTACGAAGCCAATAACGCCCTCTCTATCTCGCTCTCTGAAACCTTGGCATATTGAAGAAGGAGGTGCATGACAGACATGCAGCCATTCATCGAACTAGCAATGCAATATAAACTGAACGTAACCTGAGTATGTGTGGAGCAATACCACAACAACAACGGCAACAACAACTATAGCCATAAAGCAGCTTAAAGTTAAAGTGAAAAATCAAAAGTGTTCAAAATAAATCGAGAGGAATCAGGGTAGCTGCACCATCACCACCATGAAGAGTTTCGAGAGGTGAAGAAGAAAAGTAGGATAGAGAGAGGAGTACGGACGAGCAGTGGTTAAGAGTAGTGATAATAATTCTTAAGTGCAATTACTTCTCAGAACAACTTCTGAAGAAGCAGCCACTCATAAAATCATTACACAAGTATTTTGTAAGTTCTGTACACTGCATGAGCGAGCTAAACTACACAATCAACCATCATCAGCATCAGTATTTTTGTACTATTTACCCCCACAGCCAACGACAATGGCAACAATATTTACTTCCACTTGCATCATATCCAGCAGCCGTAACAATCACATGAATCAATTCTGCTGAGTAAAGCATCCTTTTGCTTCTTGATTGAAATCACAAGTCTTTGGATATAAGAGTGGGTTTCATATAAGACGGATTTTAAGTGTTTTTTTAACAATTTTTCAAACGCTATGCTAAGCCCGATAAACGTAGATTAAAAAAAAAAATCAAATGCCATGCTGAGCTCGATAAACGTGAGTTTTAAAAAAAAAATTAAAGGCTACTTTTGAGCCCGTTAAACGTAAATTTTTTAAAAAAAATTAAAGGCTATTTGAGCCCGTAAACGTAAATTTTTTAAAGAATATTTCAAAAGCTAATCTCCATTAACGTAGATTTTTTAAGAATTGTTAAAAGGCTATATAAAGGCCCAATAAACTTGATTTTTTTTTAAGAATATTTCAATAAACTTGGACTTTTTAAAGAATTTTTCAAAAGCTAGTCTGAGCTCTTTAAACTTTGATTTTAAAGAGTTTTCAAATCTAATCTGAGCTCCGTAAGCGTGGATTTGTTAAACAATTTTTCAAAAGCTAATCTGAGCTCCAGAAACTCGGATTTTTTAAGAATTTTTCAAAAGCTAATCTGAGCTCCATAAACGTGGATTTTTTAAAGAATTTTTCAAAAGACAATCTCCATAAACGTGGATTTTTTAAAGAATTTTTCAAAAGATAATCTCCATAAACGTGGATTTTTTAAAGAATTTTTCAAAAGATAATCTCCATAAACGTGGATTTTTTAAAGAATTTTTCAAAAGATAAACTCCATAAACGTGGATTTTTTAAAGAATTTTTCAAAAGATAAACTCCATAAACGTGGATTTTTTAAAGAATTTTTCAAAAGATAATCTGAGCTCCATAAACGTGGATTTTTTAAAGAATTTTTCAAAAGATAATCTCCATAAACGTGGATTTTTTAAAGAATTTTTCAAAAGATAATCTCCATAAACGCGGATTTTTTAAAGAATTTTTCAAAAGACAATCTCCATAAACGTGGATTTTTTAAAGAATTTTTCAAAAGATAATCTCCATAAACGTGGATTTTTTAAAGAATTTTTCAAAAGATAATCTCCATAAACGTGGATTTTTTAAAGAATTTTTCAAAAGATAATCTCCATAAACGTGGATTTTTTATAGAATTTTTCAAAAGATAATCTCATAAACGTGGATTTTTAAAGAATTTTTCAAAAGATAATCTCCATAAACGTGGATTTTTTAAAGAATTTTTCAAAAGATAATCTCATAAACGTGGATTTTTATAGAATTTTTCAAAAGATAATCTCCATAAACGTGGATTTTTTAAAGAATTTTTCAAAAGTTAATCTGAGCTCCATAAATGTGTTTTTAAAGGATTTTTACAAAAGCTAATCTGAGCTCCATAATCGTGGAGTTTTTAAAGAATTTTTCAAAAGCTAGTCTGAGCTCCATAAACGTAATTTAAAAGAAAATCAAAAGCTAATATATGCTCCATAAACGTGGATTTGTTAAAGAATTTTTTCAAAGGCTAATCGGAGCCCCATAAAATTGGATATTTTAAAGAATTTTTCAAAAGCTGATCTGAGCAACATAAGCGTGGATATGTTCAAGAATTTTTCAAAAGATAATCTGAACTCCATAAATGTGTATATTTTAAAGAATTTTCAAAGGTCATGCTGAGTTCCTTAAACGAGCTTCATTAAAGTGGATTTTTTAAAAACTAATCTGAGCTCCATAAACTTGGATTTTTTAAAGAATTTTTCTAAGGCTAGGCTGAGTCCGCTAAACGTGGATTTTTTAAAGAATTTTTCAAAAGCTAATCTGACCCACATAAACTTGGAATTTTTAAAGAATTTTTCAAAAGCTAATCTGAGATCCATAAACGTGGATTTTTTAAAGAATTTTTCAAAGGCTAGGCTGAGTCCGATAAAGGTGGATTTTTTAATGAATTTTTCTAAGGCTAGGCTGAGTCCGCTAAACGTGGATTTTTTAAAGAATTTTTCAAAAGCTAATCTCAGCTCCATAGACGTGGATATTGAAAAAAAATCAAAAGCTAATCTGAGCTCCATAAACCTGGATTTTTTAAAGAATTTTTTCAAAGGCTAATCGGAGCCCCATAAAATTGGATATTTTAAAGAATTTTTCAAAAGCTGATCTGAGCAACATAAGCGTAGATATGTTCAAGAATTTTTCAAAAGATAATCTGAACTCCATAAATGTGTATATTTTAAAGAATTTTCAAAGGTCATGCTGAGTTCCTTAAACGAGCTTCATTAAAGTGGATTTTTTAAAAACTAATCTGAGTTCCATAAACTTGGATTTTTTAAAGAATTTTTCTAAGGCTAGGCTGAGTCCGCTAAACGTGGATTTTTTAAAGAATTTTTCAAAAGCTAATCTGACCCACATAAACTTGGAATTTTTAAAGAATTTTTCAAAAGCTAATCTGAGATCCATAAACGTGGATTTTTTAAAGAATTTTTCAAAGGCTAGGCTGAGTCCGATAAAGGTGGATTTTTTAATGAATTTTTCAAAGGCTAGGCTGAGTCCGATAAACGTGGATTTTTTAAAGAATTTTTCAAAGGCTAGGCTGAGTCCGATAAAGGTGGATTTTTTAATGAATTTTTCTAAAGCTAATCTGAGCTCCATAAACGTGGATTTTTTAAAGAATTTTTCAAAGGCTAGGCTGAGTCCGCTAAACGTGGATTTTTTAAAGAATTTTTCAAAAGCTAATCTGACCCACATAAACTTGGAATTTTTAAAGAATTTTTCAAAAGCTAATCTGAGATCCATAAACGTGGATTTTTTAAAGAATTTTTTAAAAGCTAATCTGAGCCCCATAAACGTGGATTTTTTAAAGAAGTTTTCAGAGGCTAGGCTGAGTCCGATAAACGTGGATTTTTTAATGAATTTTTCAAAGGCTAGGTTGAGTCCGATAAACGTGGATTTTTTAAAGAATTTTTCTAAAGCTAATCTGAGCTCCATAAACGTGGATTTTTTAAAGAATTTTTCAAAGGCTAGGCTGAGTCCGATAAACGTGGATTTTTTAAAGAATTTTTCAAAAGCTAATCTGAGCTCCATGAACGTGGATTTTTTAAAGATTTTTTCAAAAGCTAATCTGAGCTCCATAAACGGGGATTTTTTAAAGAATTTTTCAAAAGCTAATCTGAGATCCATAAACGTGGATTTTTTAAAAGCCAATCTGAGCTCCATAAACTTGGATTTTTTAAAGAATTTTTTTAAGGCAGAGCCTTATAAAGTGAATTTTTAAAGAGTTTTTCAAAGGCTATGCTGAGCTCAATAAATAATTTTTTAAAGGCTATGCTATGCTCAGTAATCGTGGATTTTTTAAAGAATTTTTAAAGGCTATGCTGAGCCCAATAAATGTGGATTTGTTAAAGAATTTTTCAAAAGCTAATCTGAGAATTCTTCAAAGGCTATGCTGAGTCCAATATGCTGAGTTTAAAGAGTTTTTCCAAGGTTATGCTGGCCACTCTCATACTCCTCATATTCTGATTATTTTTAAAAGTAAATATAAGTTGTTCACATAATACATTCATATATTACAAAAACGAACCGTTAAAAGAAACGTTTATATCCTGAGGAAAATGAGAATGACGATTATGATGTTGTTATTGACGATATCCATCTGTAAAAAAAGTTCACATGCATTGCCAATACATTCGATTATTCGTAAAGGTAAGTGAACAAGTCATAAGTACCGTCTTCTTGACTAGATTTAGTAATAGTAGCTACGTATAGCTATACTGTAGTATTGTAACAATAACGGTTGGTATAGGATAGCTTTACAATGTGGTACTTGGAGATTTGATGACACTTTAAGGACAATTTCAATAATGCCCTACCGTAAAGAGGTATAAGAAGGTATGTGGAGTTTTTTTATAGATATTTCAAGGTCAGTGGTTTAATTCAGTTTAATCGTAAATACTGTAGAAAAAAGTTGGAGGATATTTCTTTAACCGATGAATATGAAGCCAAAGTTTGCAAGCCCTTGACTAGTAGCCACATGTTTCAGCTAGCGGATATCAACTCAGTATACATTCGTTGTTGTCATCTCGTTTTTCTGTTCTGGCATTGAAAAATATTTTTTAAAAAATCCACGTCTTGTATAGACATTGAAAAATATTTTTTAAAAAATCCACGTCTTGTATAGACATTGAAAAATATTTTTTAAAAAATCCACGTCTTGTATAGACATTGAAAAATATTTTTTAAAAAATCCACGTCTTGTATAGACATTGAAAAATATTTTTTAAAAAATCCACGTCTTGTATAGACATTGAAAAATATTTTTTAAAAAATCCACGTCTTGTATAGACATTGAAAAATATTTTTTAAAAAATCCACGTCTTGTATAGACATTGAAAAATATTTTTTAAAAAATCCACGTCTTGTATAGACATTGAAAAATATTTTTTAAAAAATCCACGTCTTGTATAGACATTGAAAAATATTTTTTAAAAAATCCACGTCTTGTATAGACATTGAAAAATATTTTTTAAAAAATCCACGTCTTGTATAGACATTGAAAAATATTTTTTAAAAAATCCACGTCTTGTATAGACATTGAAAAATATTTTTTAAAAAATCCACGTCTTGTATAGACATTGAAAAATATTTTTTAAAAAATCCACGTCTTGTATAGACATTGAAAAATATTTTTTAAAAAATCCACGTCTTGTATAGACATTGAAAAATATTTTTTAAAAAATCCACGTCTTGTATAGACATTGAAAAATATTTTTTAAAAAATCCACGTCTTGTATAGACATTGAAAAATATTTTTTAAAAAATCCACGTCTTGTATAGACATTGAAAAATATTTTTTAAAAAATCCACGTCTTGTATAGACATTGACAAATATTTTTTAAAAAATCCACGTCTTGTATAGACATTGAAAAATATTTTTTAAAAAATCCACGTCTTGTATAGACATTGAAAAATATTTTTTAAAAAATCCACGTCTTGTATAGACATTGAAAAATATTTTTTAAAAAATCCACGTCTTGTATAGACATTGAAAAATATTTTTTAAAAAATCCACGTCTTGTATAGACATTGAAAAATATTTTTTAAAAAATCCACGTCTTGTATAGACATTGAAAAATATTTTTTAAAAAATCCACGTCTTGTATAGACATTGAAAAATATTTTTTAAAAAATCCACGTCTTGTATAGACATTGAAAAATATTTTTTAAAAAATCCACGTCTTGTATAGACATTGAAAAATATTTTTTAAAAAATCCACGTCTTGTATAGACATTGAAAAATATTTTTTAAAAAATCCACGTCTTGTATAGACATTGAAAAATATTTTTTAAAAAATCCACGTCTTGTATAGACATTGAAAAATATTTTTTAAAAAATCCACGTCTTGTATAGACATTGAAAAATATTTTTTAAAAAATCCACGTCTTGTATAGACATTGAAAAATATTTTTTAAAAAATCCACGTCTTGTATAGACATTGAAAAATATTTTTTAAAAAATCCACGTCTTGTATAGACATTGAAAAATATTTTTTAAAAAATCCACGTCTTGTACAGACATTGAAAAATATTTTTTAAAAAATCCACGTCTTGTATAGACATTGAAAAATATTTTTTAAAAAATCCACGTCTTGTATAGACATTCAAAAATATTTTTTAAAAAATCCACGTCTTGTATAGACATTGAAAAATATTTTTTAAAAAATCCACGTCTTGTATAGACATTGAAAAATATTTTTTAAAAAATCCACGTCATTGAAAAATATTTTTTAAAAAATCTACGTCTTGTATAGACATTGAAAAATATTTTTTAAAAAATCTACGTCTTGTATAGACATTGAAAAATATTTTTTAAAAAATCTACGTCTTGTATAGACATTGAAAAATATTTTTTAAAAAATCCACGTCTTGTATAGACATTGAAAAATATTTTTTAAAAAATCCACGTCTTGTATAGACACTGAAAAATATTTTTAAAAAATCCACGTCTTGTATAGACATTGAAAAATATTTTTTAAAAAATCCACGTCTTGTATAGACATTGAAAAATATTTTTTAAAAAATCCACGTCTTGTATAGACATTAAAAAATATTTTTTAAAAAATCCACGTCTTGTATAGACATTGAAAAATATTTTTTAAAAAATCCACGTCTTGTATAGACATTGAAAAATATTTTTTAAAAAATCCACGTCTTGTATAGACATTGAAAAATATTTTTTAAAAAATCTACGTCTTGTATAGACATTGAAAAATATTTTTTAAAAAATCCACGTCTTATATAGACATTGAAAAATATTTTTTAAAAAATCAACGTCTTGTATAGACATTGAAAAATATTTTTTAAAAAATCCACGTCTTGTATAGACATTGAAAAATATTTTTTAAAAAATCCACGTCTTGTATAGACATTGAAAAATATTTTTTAAAAAATCCACGTATTGTATAGACATTGAAAAATATTTTTTAAAAAATCCACGTCTTGTATAGACATTGAAAAATATTTTTTAAAAAATCCACGTCTTGTATAGACATTGAAAAATATTTTTTAAAAAATCCACGTCTTGTATAGACATTGAAAAATATTTTTTAAAAAATCCACGTCTTGTATAGACATTGAAAAATATTTTTTAAAAAATCCACGTCTTGTATAGACATTGAAAAATATTTTTTAAAAAATCCACGTCATTGAAAAATATTTTTTAAAAAATCTACGTCTTGTATAGACATTGAAAAATATTTTTTAAAAAATCTACGTCTTGTATAGACATTGAAAAATATTTTTTAAAAAATCCACGTCTTGTATAGACATTGAAAAATATTTTTTAAAAAATCCACGTCTTGTATAGACACTGAAAAATATTTTTAAAAAATCCACGTCTTGTATAGACATTGAAAAATATTTTTTAAAAAATCCACGTCTTGTATAGACATTGAAAAATATTTTTTAAAAAATCCACGTCTTGTATAGACATTAAAAAATATTTTTTAAAAAATCCACGTCTTGTATAGACATTGAAAAATATTTTTTAAAAAATCCACGTCTTGTATAGACATTGAAAAATATTTTTTAAAAAATCCACGTCTTGTATAGACATTGAAAAATATTTTTTAAAAAATCTACGTCTTGTATAGACATTGAAAAATATTTTTTAAAAAATCCACGTCTTGTATAGACATTGAAAAATATTTTTTAAAAAATCAACGTCTTGTATAGACATTGAAAAATATTTTTTAAAAAATCCACGTCTTGTATAGACATTGAAAAATATTTTTTAAAAAATCCACGTCTTGTATAGACATTGAAAAATATTTTTTAAAAAATCCACGTATTGTATAGACATTGAAAAATATTTTTTAAAAAATCCACGTCTTGTATAGACATTGAAAAATATTTTTTAAAAAATCCACGTCTTGTATAGACATTGAAAAATATTTTTTAAAAAATCTACGTCTTGTATAGACATTGAAAAATATTTTTTAAAAAATCCACGTCTTGTATAGACATTGAAAAATATTTTTTAAAAAATCCACGTCTTGTATAGACATTGAAAAATATTTTTTAAAAAATCCACGTCTTGTATAGACATTGAAAAATATTTTTTAAAAAATCCACGTCTTGTATAGACATTGAAAAATATTTTTTAAAAAATCCACGTCTTGTATAGACATTGAAAAATATTTTTTAAAAAATCCACGTCTTGTATAGACATTGAAAAATATTTTTTAAAAAATCTACGTCTTGTATAGACATTGAAAAATATTTTTTAAAAAATCCACGTCTTGTATAGACATTGACAAATATTTTTTAAAAAATCCACGTCTTGTATAGACATCGAAAAATATTTTTTAAAAAATCCACGTCTTGTATAGACATTGATAAATATTTTTAAAAAATCCACGTCTTGTATAGACATTGAAAAATATTTTTTAAAAAATCCACGTCTTGTATAGACATTGAAAAATATTTTTTAAAAAATCCACGTCTTGTATAGACATTGAAAAATATTTTTTAAAAAAACCCACGTCTTGTATAGACATTGAAAAATATTTTTTAAAAAATCCACGTCTTGTATAGACATTGAAAAATATTTTTTTAAAAAATCCAGGTCTTGTATAGACATTGAAAAAATATTTTTGAAAAAATCCACGTCATGTATAGACATTGAAAAATATTTTTTAAAAAATCCACGTCTTGTATAGACATTGAAAAATATTTTTTAAAAAATCCACGTCTTGTATAGACATTGAAAAATATTTTTTAAAAAATCCACGTCTTGTATAGACATTGAGAAATATTTTTTAAAAAATCCACGTCTTGTATAGACATTGAAAACTATTTTTTAAAAAATCCACGTCCTGTATAGACATTGAAAAAATATATTTTAAAACAAGTGAGCCAAGGCTATAGTCGGGTCGGGGCCGACTATGTGATACCCTACACCACTTCCACTGTGCATAAGCTTTTGACTGGTAAAATTCAAAATATTAAAATTGGGATAGCTTAGCGCCTTTGCTCTGAGTGTCTTCATTAATACAGGTCAATTTTATTGAAACGCGTTTAAGTGCATCGTCAGAATAACTCAAATAAAACAAGTGAGCAAAGGCTATAGTCGGGACGGGGCCGACCATGTGATACCCTACACCACTACCCCTGTGCATAAGCTTTTCACTGGTAAACATTTATTTTAGGGAACATAATCCGACTATCACCAAACATATTTTGGTTTTTAATCAAAAAAATATGCCACTTTCTCTCTGGGACCCACATAAGCAACCAAAATTTTGTGACCATCCGATCAAAATTTCGACCTGTAGAATGGAAGAATTGGATGCATTACCGACTATTGTGGTATATCCCTTGTTTGGCCACCTTCGCCAACCTACTTTACACCAATGTACAGGTAATATTTTCTTCTTCCATTGACAGGCTTTGCCGTTGAAATAACCCTACTAGAAATCGATATATTCACAAAGAATACAATTTAGAATTTGTCTCCACATGAGTTTTTCCCCATTCCGATCCTTAAATATTATCCGACTATCACCAAAATCAATAGGCATCTTCCTCTGTGGGGCCCCCATCAACCCCCAAAAATTCGTGACTCTCCAATCAAAAGTCCAAACTGTAGCGTGATTACAAAAAATGGAAAAATTGGATATATTATATTTTATAATATATTTTGCGATATCTCGGTTGTTTGCCCACTTACTCCAACATACTTTGCGTCAATGTAAAGAACATATTTTCTTCTTCCATTGGCGAGCTTTCCTTTTGGAATACTCCTACTAGAAGCGCAAATATTCTCATAAGAAAAAAAAACGTTGACTTTTCTCCACATAAGCTTTTCGCTTATTCCGACTCCTGACTATTATCCGACCATCACCAAAATAAATAGGCTTCTTCCTCTGTGGGACCCGCATAAAATTTCAAAAACTTCGTGACGATCCGATCAAAATTGCGACCTGAAGCGTGGTTACAAAAAAATCGGAAAATGGGATGTATTAACGACTATTGCGATATCTCTGTTGTTTGAGCAGCTACGACAACCTACTTTACATCATTGTAAAGGTGATATTTTCTACTTTCCTTGCCAGGTTTTGCTTTTAATACACCTCTTAAATAAACAGAGATATTGGCTTTGAAATAAAACGTTGACCATTCTCCAAATAAGTTTTTGCCCATTCCGACCCCTTAATATTATCCGACCATCATTAAAATCAGTAGGCTTCTTCCTCTGTGGGACCCCCATTAACCCCCAAAACTTCGTGACGATCCGATCAAAATTGCGACCTGTGGCGTGATTACAAAAAAATCGGAAAATGCGATGCATTATCGGCTATTGCCATATCTCTGCTATTTTACCACCTACGACAACCTACTTTACATCGTTGTAAAGGTGATATTTTCTACTTTCCTTGCCAGGTTTTGCTTTTGATATACCTCTTAAAGAATCAGAGATATTGGCTTTGAAATAAAATGTTGACTTTTGTCCAAATAAGTTTTTTGCCCATTCCGACCCCTAAGTATTATCCGACCATCGCCAAAATCAATAGGCTTCTTCCTCTGTGAGACCCTCATTAACCCTCAAAATTTCGTGACGATTCGATTAAAATTGGGACCTGTAGCGTGATTTCCAAATAAATGGATAAATGGGATGTATTACCGACTATTGCGATATCTCCGTTATTTGGTTACCTACGCCGACCTAGTTTACGTCATTGTAAAGACGGGGTCTTCTACTTTCATAGTCAGGCTTTGCTTTTGGAAAGTTTCCAACCAAAGCTGTGATATTCGTCAATATAATTAAAATCGCAAAAATTAAAATTGGGGTTTTATTTGCTACTATTGTGATATCTTCGTTGTTTGATCACCTACGAGCACCTACTTTACATCAGTAGAAAGGTGATATTTTCTACTTTTATTGTCAGGTTTTGCTTTTGGTATAGCCCATGTAGAAGCTGATATATTCGCTTTGGAAAAAACGTTGTCCTTTTATCCACCTAAGTTTTTTGCCCTTTCCGACCCCTAAATATTATCCGACCATCACCAAAATCAATAGGCTTCTTCCCCTCCGGGACCTCCATCAACATCCAAAATTTCGTGACGATCCGATCAAAATTGCGACCTGTAGCGTGATTACAAGGTTTAGATGGACAGACGGACAGACGGACGGACGGACGGACGGACGGACTGACGGACGGACACACATAGCCAGATCGACTCAGCTCGTCGAGACATTCATTTTGGTATATATAAGTATGGGTCTACGACCATTATTTCGATGCGTTACAAACTTTTTGGCCAAAACCAACTTATAATACCCTCCCCACATAGTGGTGTAGGGTATAACAAGTGAGCCAAAGCTATAGTCGGGTCGGGGCCGACTATGTGATACCCTACACCACTACCCCTGTTCATAAGCTTTTGACTAATAAAATTCAAAATATTAAAATTGGGATAGCTTAGCGCCTTTGCTCTGAATGTCTTCATTAACACAGGTCAATTTTTTTGAAACGCATTTAAGTGCATCGACAGTACAACCCAAATAAAATATGGAAAAGTGGTATATATGCCAACCATTAATAGGCTTCTTTCTCTGTTAGACCCCCATCAACCCCCAAAATTTCGTGAGGATCCGATCAAAATTTCGTAGTGTGCACAAAAATGGAAACAGGGATGCATTACCGACTATTGCAATATCTCTGTTGTTTGACCACCTATGACAACCTACTTCACATCGTTGTAAAGGTGATATTTTCTACTTTCCTTGCCAGGTTTTGCTTTCGATATACCTCCTACAGAAGGGAGATATTAACTTTGAAATAAAACGTTGGTCTTTTTACAAAATATTTTTTTCACATTCCGACCCCTGCATAATATCCGACCATTATCAAAAATCAAAATGTTTTTTTCTTTGTGGGACCCCCAATAACACCTAAAATTTCGTGACGATCCAATTAAAATTGCGACCTGTAGCGTGATTTCCAAAAAAAGTGGAAAAATGGGATGTATTACCGACTATTGCGATATCTCCGTTATTTGGATACCTACGCCAACCTGCTTTACATCATTGTAATGATGGGTTTTTATACCCTACACCACTATGTGGGGAGGGTATTATAAGTTGGTTTTGGCCAAAAAGTTTGTAACGCATCGAAATAATGATCGTAGACCCATACTTATATATATATAAATGAATGTCTCGACGAGCTGAGTCGATCTGGCTATGTGTGTCCGTCCGTCAGTCCGTCCGTCCGTCCGTCTGTCCGTCTGTCCGTCTGTCCATCTAAACCTTGTAATCACGCTACAGGTCGCAATTTTGATCGGAACGTCACGAAATTTTGGGTGTTGATGGGGGTCCCGGAGGGGAAGAAGCCTATTGATTTTGGTGATGGTCGGATAATATTTAGGGATCGGAATGGGCAAAAAACTTATGTGGATAAAAAGACAACGTTTTTTTCCAAAGCGAATATCTCAGCTTCTATAAGGGGTATACCAAAAGCAAAACCTGACAATGAAAGAAGAAAATATCACCTTTCTAATGATGTAAAGTAGGTTCTTGTAAGTGACCAAACAACGAAGATATCACAATAGTCGCAAATAAACCCCAAATTTTCATGTTTGTGATTTTAGTTATAATGACGAATATCACAGCTTAGGCTGGGGACTTTCCAAAAGCAAAGCCTGACTATGAAAGTAGAAGATTCCACCTTTACAATGATGCAAACTAGGTCGGCGTAGGTGACCAAATAGCGGAGATATCACAATAGTCGGTAATTCATCTCATAAAAAGCAAAGCCTTTGGAACGATGTAACGTAGGTTGTCATAGGTGGTCACACAACGATGATATCGCAATAGTCGCTAATAGAACACAACTTTTCATTTTTGCACTTTTAATAATAATGACGGATATCACACCTTTGGTTGGGGACCTTCTAAAAGCAAAGCCTGACTAAGAAAGTAGAAAATCCCATCTTTAAAATTATGCAAACTAGGTTGGCGTAGGTGGTCAAATAATAGAGATATCGCAATAGTCGGTAATGCATCTATTTTGTCCACTTTTTCTGCAATCACACTACAGGTCGGAATTTTGATCGGATCATTAAGAAATTTCCTCACAGAGATAGAAACCTATTGATGTTGGTGATGTCGAGAGTAGTCAAATATAAAACTAAATATTAATTATTTTGGTTCAGTTCGCCTTAAGTTATTTGGTATAAAAGCCAGATAGGTAAAAACTTTCGTATCTCCCTAAAAGAAATGTTTTCGAGTGAAAAGATTATGCACAGGGGTACTGGTGTAGGGTATTACATAGTCGGCCCCGTACCGACTATAGCCTTTTCTCACTTGTTTTTTTTCTTTCATTGTCAGACTTTGCTTTTGGAAGGTCCCGAACCAAAGCTGTGATATTCGTCATTATTATTAAAATCGCAAAAATAAAAAGTTGTGTTCTATTAGCGGCTATTGCGATATCTTCGTTGTTTGACCACCTATGACCACCTACCTAATGAAACGTTGACTTTTTCTCCAAATAAGTTTTTTGCCCATTCCGATCCCTGAATATTATCCGACCATCACCAAAATCAATAGACTTCTTCCTCTGTAGGATCCCCATTAACCCCCAAAATTTCGTGACGATCCGATCAAAATTGCGACCTGTAGCGTGATTACAAAAAAATGAAAAAATGGGATGTATTGCCGACTATTGTGATATCTCCGTTATGTGGTCACCTACGCCAACCTACTTTGCATCACTGTAAAGATGGGTTTTTCTACTTTCATAGTCGGACTTTGTTTTTGGAAGATCCCCAACCGAAGCAGTGATATTCGTCATTATTATTAAAATCGTAAAAATAAAAAGTTGGGTTCTATTAGCGGCTATTGCGATATGTTCGTTGTTTGATCACCTACGAGAACCTACTTTACATCATTAAAAAGGCGATATTTTCTACTTTTATTGTCAGGTTTTGCTTTTGGTATACTCCGTATCGAAGCTGAGATATTCGCTTTGGAAAAAAACGTTGTCTTTTTATCCACATAAGTTTTTTGCCCATTCCGACCCCTAAATATTATCCGACCATCACCAAAATGAATAGGCTTCTTCATCTGTGTGACTCCCATTAACCCTCAAAATTTCGTGACAATCCGATCAAAATTGCGACCTGTAGCATGATTTCCAAAAAAGTGGAAAAATAGGATGTATTACCGACTATTGCAATATCTCCGTTATTTGGTCACCTACGCCGACCTAGTTTACATCATTGTAAAGATGGGATCTTCTACTTTCATAGCCAGGCTTTGCTTTTGGAAAGTCCCCAACCAAAGCTGTGATATTCGTCATTATAATTAAAATCGGAAAATGAAAAATTTGGGTTTTATTTGCGACTATTGTGATATCTTCGTTGTTTGATCACCTACGAGAACCTACTTTACACCATTAGAAAGGCGATATTTTCTACTTTTATTGTCAGGTTTTGCTTTTGGTATACTCCGTATCGAAGCTGAGATATTCGCTTTGGAAAAAAACGTTGTATTTTTATCCACATAAGTTTTTTGCCCATTCCGACCCCTAAATATTATCCGACCATCACCAAAATCAATAGGCTTCTTCCCCTCCGGGACCCCCATCAACATCCAAAATTTCGTGACGATCCGATCAAAATTGCGACCTGTAGCGTGATTACAAAGTTTAGATGGACAGACGGACAGACGGACAGACGGACGGACGGACGGACTGACGGACGGACACACATAGCCAGATCGACTCAGCTCGTCGAGACATTCATTTTGGTATATATAAGTATGGGTCTACGACCATTATTTCGATGCGTTACAAACTTTTTGGCCAAAACCAACTTATAATACCCTCCCCACATAGTGGTGTAGGGTATAATAATACCCTCCCCACATAGTGGTGTAGGGTATAAAAATGGAAAAGTGGGATGTATGCCAACCATCACATTCCGACCCCCGCATAATATCCGACCATTACTAAAATCAATAGGTTTATTCCTCTGTGGGACCCCCATTAACACCCAAAATTTTGTGACGATCCGATCAAAATTGCGACCTGTAGCGTGATTACAAAGAAATGGAAAAATGGGATGTATTAACGACTATTGCGATATCTCCGTTATTTGGCCACCTACGTCAACCTACTTTGCATCATTGTAAAGGTGAGATTTTCTACTTTCATCTTCAGACTTTGTTTTTGGATGGTTTTCAACCAAAGCTGTCATATTCGTCATTATTATTAAAATCGCAAAAATGAAATGTTGTGTTCTATTAGCGGCTATTGCGATATCTTCGTTGTTTGACCACCTACAACAACACACTTTACATCGTTGCAAAGGCGATATTTCTACTTTCATTAGCAGGTTTTGCTTTTGGCATACCCCCTATAGAAGCTGAGATATTCGGTTTGGAAAAAAACATTGTCTTTTTCTCCAAACAAGTTTTTTGCCCATTCCGACCCCTAAATATTATCCGACCATCCCTGCGGGACCCCCATCAACACCCAAAATTTGGTGACGATCCGATCAAAATTACGACCTGTAGCGTGATTTCTTTAAAAGTGGAAAAATGGGATGTATTACCGACTAGTGCTATATCTCCGTTATTTGGCCACCTACGCTAACCTACTTTGCATCATTGTAAAGACAGGATTTTCTACTTTCATATCCAGGTTTTGTTTTTGGAAAGTATCCAACAAAAGCTGTGTTATTCGTCATTAGAATTAAAATCGAATAAATGAAAAGTTGGGTTCTATAAGCGACTATTGCGATATCTTCGTTGTTCGACCACCTACGACAACCTACCATACATCGCTGTAAAGGTGATATTTTCTGCTTTCATTAGCAGGCTTTGCCTTTAATATACCCCTTATAGATACGGAGATATTCGCTTTGAAATAAAACGTTGAATTTTTCCGCAAATAGGTTTTGTGCCCATTCCGACCCCTGATTATTATCCGACCATCACCAAAATCAATAGGCTTCTTCCCCTCCGGGACCCTCATCAACGTCCAAAATTTGGTGACGATCCGATCAAAATTGCGACCTGTAGCGTGATTACAAGGTTTAGATGGACAGACGGACAGACGGACGGACTGACGGACGGACACACATAGCCAGATCGACTCAGCTCGTCGAGACATTCATTTTGGTATATATAAGTATGGGTTTTCGACCATTATTTCGATGCGTTACAAACTTTTTGGCCAAAACCAACTTATAATACCCTCCCCACATAGTGGTGTAGGGTATAAAAATCCACGTCTTGTATAGACTTTAAAAAATAGTTTTTAAAAAATCCACGTCTTGTATAGACTTTAAAAAATAGTTTTTAAAAAATCCACGTCTTGTATAGACTTTAAAAAATAGTTTTTAAAGAATCCACGTCTTGTATAGACTTTAAAAAATAGTTTTTAAAAAATCCACGTCTTGTATAGACATTGAAAAATAGTTTTTAAAAAATCCACGTCTTGTATAGACTTTAAAAAATAGTTTTTAAAAAATCCACGTCTTGTATAGACATTAAAAAATAGTTTTTAAAAAATCCACGTCATGTATAGACATTGAAAAATATTTTTTAAAAAATCCACGTCTTGTATAGACATTAAAACATATTTTTAAACAAGTGAGATAAGGCTATAGTCGGTACTGGGCCGACTATGTGATACCCTACACCACTATCTCTGTGCATAATCTTTTCACTCGAAAACATTTCTTTTAGGGAGATACGAAAGTTTTCACCTTTCTGGCGTTTATACCAAATGACTTAAGGCGAACTGAACCAAAATAATATTTAATTGTATAGTTGACTGCTATCGACATCACCAACATCAATAGGCTTCTATCTCTCTGAGAAAATTTCGTGATGATCCGATCAAAATTCCGACCTGTAGTGTGAATGCAGAAAAAGTGGAAAAAGGGATGCATTACCGACTATTACGATATCTCTATTATTTGACCACCTACGCTAACCTACTTTGCATAATTTTAAAGATGGGATTTTCTACTTTCTTAGTCAGGCTTTGGTTTTGGAAAGTCCCAAACGAAAGCTGTGATATTCGTCATTATAATTAAAGTAGCAAGAATGAAAATTTGGGTTTAATTTGCGACTATTGTAATATCTCCGTTGTTTGATCACCTACGAGAACTTACTTTACATCGTTAGAAAGGTGATATTTTCTACTTTCATCGGCAGGTATTGCTACCCGTATAGAAGCTGAGATATTCGCTTTGGAAAAAAACATTGTCTTTTTATCCAAATAAGTTTTCTGAACATTACGACCCCTAAATATTATCCGACCATCACCAAAATCAATAGGCTTCTTCATCTGTGAGATCCCATTAACCCTGAAAATTTCGTGACGATCCGATCAAAATTGCGACCTGTAGCGTGATTTCCAAAAAAGTGGAAAAATGGGATGTATTACCGACTATTGCAATATCTCCGTTATTTTGTCACCTACGCCGACCTAGTTTGCATCATTGTAAAGATGGGATCTTTGCTTTTGGAAAGTCCTTAACCAAAGCTGTGATATTCGTCATTATAACCAAAATCGCAAGAATGAAAATTAGGGTTTTATTTGCGACTATTGTAATATCTCCGTTGTTTGATCACCTACGAGAACTTACTTTACATAATTAGAAAGATGATATTTTCTACTTTTATTGTCAGGTCTTGCTTTTGGTATACCCCATATAGAAGCTGAGATATTCGCTTTGGAAAAAACGTTGTCTTTTTATCCACATAAGTTTTTTGCCCATTCCGACCCCTGAAAATTATCCGACCATCACCAAAATCAATAGGCTTCTTCCCCTCTGGGACCCTCATCAACACCCAAAATTTCGTGAAGATCCGATCAAAATTGCGACCTGTAGCGTGATTACAAGGTTTAGATGGACAGACGGACAGACGGACAGACGGACGGACGGACGGACTGACGGACGGACACACATAGCCAGATCGACTCAGCTCGTCGAGACATTCATTTTAGTATATATAAGTATGGGTCTACGACCATTATTTCGATGCGTTACAAACTTTTTGGGCAAAACCAACTTATAATACCCTTCCCACATAGTGGTGTAGGGTATAAAAATCCACGCCTTGTATAGACATTGACAAATATTTTTTTAAAAAATCCACGTCTTGTATAGACATTGAAAAATATTTTTTAAAAAATCCACGTCTTGTATAGACATTGAAAAATATTTTTTAAAAAATCCACGTCTTGTATAGACATTGAAAAATATTTTTTAAAAAGTCCACGTCTTGTATAGACATTGAAAAATATTTTTTAAAAAATCCACGTCTTGTATAGACATTGAAAAATATTTTTTAAAAAATATTTTTTAAAAAATATTTTTTAAAAAATCCACGGCTTGTATAGACATTGAAAAATATTTTTTAAAAAATCCACGTCTTGTATAGATAATGAAAAATATTTTTGAAAAAATACACGTCTTGTATAGATATTGAAACATATTTTTAAAAAATTGACTACTTGTATAGACATTGCACCCCGATTCATATTTACCTTAAAAAATATTTTTTTTAATCCACGTCTTTTTTGAAAAATATTTTTAGCGGTGTGCCGCTACTGAAGCCGGCAAAGTTGACCTTCTGTTGTCCGTAGCAAAAACCCTTGAGACTTTGCTCCTTCTCACCATCATTAACAGCAACCGATTGGCGATAGTCTGAATGGATTTTCCAAAAAAGCACAGTAGAGCAACGTCACTGCATGGCATCTACACACGACGGTTAAGCAAATGCGTTTCCCGTGCGAGGATTTCTTGTTGTTTTAACAGTATATGATATGTTTGTAAGTTCGGTTTCTGCTTAATTTGGCTCTGGCTCTATCTCCAGCTCTAGAAATGTGGCTGCTTCGATAGGTTGTAGTGACAAAGCTACTGGAGTTAGTTGAGCAGGTTTGGCAGGGCAGTTGAAAAGGTGCAGTGTGTTTGCGGGCCTGTGCCGCATACTGGGCAGATGGTTTGCATGGTGTCATCGATCCTTGCCCTACAGGAATTTAGACGGTTGCACTATCCAGAGCGTAGTTGAGTCAAAACTACTCGGGTTTGTAGTGGCAGGTGACATTCTTCAGCTTTGTATGGCATCTGCGATTGTATATGTATGAATGCTATTCAATATTGCTTCATAGGCTTGCTGATGTAGAGCTTTTCACTTGGATGGAGGAGTTCTATCTGGTGGTCACCTATATGCTGATTAGCACGGTTATGACGGTAACACCCGAACAAGTACTGTACTGTAAGCATCTTTGTCTTTTCATGTAGACTGCCTACTAAAAACATGAGGAGGCATCCTGTTGAAGTTCTCAGGGCGGCATTCTGACCGGTTTAAATATTTTTCGCTCGCGTTGCCTTTAAATTCGCGGAGCACACTGCCGCCATGTAGCTACCACCGATCAACCTATCGCATTATATGTGGACAACAAGGTTTCTTTATCTGCACCCCAAGTGCTGTCGCAGTTAACTGTGGTATACACGTGCGAAGTGAACAATGTGACTCCTAGAATCTTGGGGTAGTTGATGGTCGGTATTCTGCTACCATTGACCAGCAATCTATTTGATGAACCGAGTGGCAGTAGGCTTAGTGCCTGATATTCCTCGGCGGAAAAAGGTGGTAAGATCGATCAAATAGGAATTCATCCTTTCACAATTGACATCAGGGGAGGTACCAGACGCCAAGATCATACAATCATCCGCATGCGTTACTATCTCAATACCGCCTGGAGGAGATGGAATAGAAGAGGTTAAACAGTTCCGGAGATATCACAACACATTGGGAACTCCCTGCTACGGGGATTGGACTTCTTGTTCCTGAATTCCACGTACGGCTGGCGTCCACACATGAAATTGATTATCCAACGTTTCAAACATGGCCGGAGGGTAGTCTGGAGTGCTTGACAGTATCAAAGGCTTTTCATAAGTCGAACTTCACGAACATTGGCCTATACCGTGGTCTGGGAACTGGATAGCTATGTCTGACGGTGGGAAGGTTTAAAGGCTAACAGGTCTTTGGTATGGACTACGAAAGTGAAATAGGTTTGTATGATTCACCTTTGCTGGCATCCTTACATGTCTTCAGCAGCGGGATCAACATGCCCATTTTCCCGACTGCGGGAACAATGTAGGTGCAGGTTGAGAACTTTAGTGAGATACTCGAATCCCGACTCAGCTGTTTCAGCATTACCATGGAGAGCCCATCACGGCTCAACGCTTTGGATGATTTAGCGTTCTTGATGACATTCGCAACATCATCCATTGTAAATTGTTGTTTTTCATCCTCGGCAGGTAGAGATCTAAAGCTACATAGTACTCTTGGCCCTGTCACTCCCGGGGTGTTCGACAAACTGTCGATTAAATAACTTGGGCACTTCTTCGGATCAGTCGTCATAACGTCGCCAAACGTGACTGATGTCTTATCTTCCTTATTTCCATGATTTGAGAGTGACTTAAGCTTTGCCCACATAGCACTTATTCCAGCTCCAAACTTTCAACTCTTCAGGTGATGTAGCTACTTGTTCCGCTTATGCTCACCGACCAACCTGTTTATTTCCAGTGTCCAGCTCCCTGACATTACGCCCGTTTGCTAATCGCGTCGGCTCTGCTGGGTAATTTCACTTCGGGTATTCGACCAGTAAGTATATGGTGAGCAGCGAGCTGCAGCAGTGATGATGTATCGGCACGTCCGTTTTGCTACATCAGAAGGGTTGGACAGATCTGTGATGCAGCAGATCTGAAACTAGGCCGATTAGCTGTCCCATGATTGATGAAAGTGCGGCGTTCACAGGTGATGAAATCGAGCGGGGACTAGTGGAGACATCTATGGGGAGATGGTGTGACCCAAAAGAAACGAAGTGTTGCAGTTAACTGCATTTTTCAGACCAGATGACGAACTGTGACACTCTCCGCTAATTCTGGTAGGGTCGTCGTCATTGACCATGGTCGTTTCCGAGGACCGAATGCCACAACTAATGATGAACATGAAAGTCCCCCAAGTCCAGACGGTTCTGGCCTTCCAAAAGTGGACCTTTAACCTGAAGTACAGCTATTTATCGGCAGGATGTATACATTGGACAACTCTACAATTATTCCATTTATCGGAAAACTTTTCATCTCAAAATGATGAAACAGTATCGACAAACAGAGATATAAAGCTACTTACTCAAGCATTATTGGGGGTTAATAAAAAATCTTTACGTCATTACTCAGAAACTTCTGCTATGGGTCCTTTGGAGTTTTTAATATATTCTTTAGTCGCTTTCATTCCCAACATCAATTTTCTAGCCACAGACGTTGACTTCCATTTTATGTCAGTAAGATTTCCCATAGCGACCACAATGTTCCTCATAGGAGTCCAATAGGAATAGAAGACAAAGATGACATCTCACAAAAGACAAGATGAGAAGATCACTAGATTTTTGTGAGAAGACCGGTAATTCTTCTGACAGAAGACTGGATCAAAAATATTCTGGACATGCAATTTGTAATTAAAATAGAGATAAAAAAGGCTAGACTTCAAAGGACAGTAAATATCGTTATGAATCGTTCTCTAAATTTTTACAATATACCATTTGCTTATATGTTTTTTTAGCTATAAATAAAAAATATATAAATTATAGAAAAAATTGTCCGGAATCGGAGTCGAGTTATTTTTTTCGACTCAGACTTTGACCCCAGCAAAATTGCTCGACTCCGACTCCGAAACCCTGGTTTTGTTATAGCCCCCATATAACGGTACTTTTAGGATTTTAGCTACATTATTGGACCATAGGCATTTGGTGTATCCGTGTCATAAAATATCTCCACCTAAATTTGTGGACAGGATAGAAGACTTTGTTCCATTTTAGTTCATAAAATTTTAGTGCGGAGGGTATAAAAAATTCGGCCCGGCCGAACTTAATGATTTCTTTCTTGTTGTTTTTTTTTTTTTTTTGGTTTTCTTTCTCACTACACGACCATATTATGATTGGCAATCAAATATCCTATATTTTGTTGCTGTTGTTGTTATCGGAGGTGATGCAGAAAAAACTGCAATTTTAGAATGTTATTGTAGTTGGCATTATCCTAGGAAGTGGAAAGTCAAAGATGTTTCTTGGTTCTCTCTATCCTCTTAACTCTTGTTACATTCTCGAAATGGGCTCTGATGTAGCAGTGCTTAATATACAATTTATATGGAAAAGGACGTATAGACGTGTTTGCATACAACTACAGCTAAACAATGGCATATATACACATACACCTAAACAAATATAGTAAATATACGAAATGCTTGTTTACAGCAATTGGACTCTTCTTAGATAAAGTTGAGTTGAGTATTGAAAAATGCAAGCAGAGAAGAAGCAGGAGCTTTTTGTAAGTGTATAAAAAATGTATGTGTGTACTTTCTATATTTGTATGCATATATGGTAATATTCAAAAATGTTTTACAATCGTTGAAGTTGAGGTTCACCATTTAATAAATCGCGAACTGTCAATATATTTTATATAATGTGAATATATTTATAATAATTAAAGTGTTTTAGCCGGGGTCTCATAATATAGACCATAATAAATAAATTACGTCGAAGCTGTGTTGGTGGTAATATAAAAAAATGGGTAAAAATGTGTTGAAGTTAGCAAGTTTTTTTGTGTTTTTTCTTGATTTCTGGTCAAATCAGGGAAAATTCAGACCTGAGCTCAAAGAAAGAATTGAAGAATACCCCATGGGCAACATGGTTCTAATGTATGACTTCTCGATATATACAGTGCATCCCCCTTAAAGCGAAGCTGACATTTTGAAGTTTTGAAATCGGGTTTTTTTGAATTTTTCTTATAATTGAAGGGCGCAACCAGATAATGACCTAAACTATTTATTGGATTGTAGAACTCGTGATTCCACGTCGTTTTATGTATATCTCATGAGTGTGCTCCGTACAGCTCCCTAGTAATAGGAGTCCAAAGTCGAATTTTTGGTGCGTACATTTTCTTTAAAAACCTATTTTTTGGCTTCAAAATTTACAACTGTGACTCAGGTACCCTTGAACCCCGCGTGATTTTAGTTTATTTCCGCGCCGGATTTAAAGAGCCCTACCGCGATCGAATCCATCCACTAAAACCGCTTATATAGATACCCTGAAAATAGGAAAATAAGCAAAATTTTATTTTGACTAATTCGCATACTTAACCGCGACTTCCCTTAAAATTTTTTACATAAATGGAATCCTTTATACGCGATTATAATATTTGTCAAAAAGGTGTGTCATAAATTACAGAGATTCGGGAGTAGTCTTCGTATTTAACCAAAAATAGAATCAGGTAGCACATCCGCGGTTCTTGACGAATCTGTATAAAATTTGTCTTATTGACGTATTTTTAACGGGGGGTCACTAAAATCGGATGCGCCTTATAATCATATGAACATCGCGTTATTTTTATCCACATGAAGCATTTTGGTGTAGTAAGATGCAACTGATGGCACACTTTGGTCGCTGAATGAAACATGGAAAAATGCGAACAGATTGACAGAGATGCACTCGCTCTATGCGAAAAGCACATGCGCCTCAACTGATTTTAACTATTTCGCGCGTTATACGGTTTTTAACTTTTATGTTTTTTCTTTGATGGTATTATCAATATCACTCTTTATTTCCTAATTCTATTGCTTATCACACTAAGCAAATATACTTTCACGATGATAAACTATTTTCCTTGAAGAGGTTTTAGCAAAATAATTCAGGTTTTGTTTGGAAATTTAGCGAAATAGTAGAATAACTCCTAAAACTGTTTCTCAAATTTTTCGTATTAAACCAAAAAATATATTCTTGAAATAATGTTCCAACAATAAAGTTTTGTCGTTTGTTGTAGCTGCAATATGCGATTTAAAATCCTAATCTATAAAATTTTGTTCTTACATTTTTCTGGACATTGTCTAGATTCTGTACGTATTTTTAATTTATTTTTTAGAGATTTTTATGGACTCTGAGTTAGATTAAATAAAATTTACTCCAAGATTCCTTCATTATTTTTGATTTTCCGCTAAAATGAAAATAAATTTAGCAAATATTTAAGCGTCTACGGATAGATATTAAATGTTGTTACCGATTTATATATACATTTTGGTATTACAACACAAAGGGAATTTTTAAATATTTTTTCTTTATAAGGGAATAAAACCCCTCATAACTTTTGGGCGCAGCATCCAATTTTGTGAACGCGAACAGATTTGAAACCACGATTTTTTTCTTAACCCATGTACCAAAAATCGTGAATGTGCTTGTAAAAAATTTTTTAATTTTTTTTCGATGGAATTGTAAAGGAATTTTGAAATTTACCATATGCGTTTACGAATCAATACAAGTATTGATGTATTTGTTTATTGTGTAAAAAAAGTAAGAAGCAATGAATGGTTTCTTTATTTTTTTATTGTTACAAAACGATTGTGTTTCAAGCAATGAGAAGAAACCCATGAAGCTGATAGTGGAAAGGAATGGAAGGGGAAACATCACTCACCTCCACCCTCTCTCTCTCTGGATCCATTTCGAAAAAAAAATCACTTTGCAAAAAATAACATTTGTCGACTGTGGTTTCGAAAAGTCTTACGAGTCCTAGCTTTAGGTGGTGTTGGCAATTTTAGAAACTTTGTTTGTGTGTGTTTTTCGACTCTTGAGTGTCTGTGTAAATATTGGCTATTTATAAATGTTTATTTTCCACTTGAAAAAAATACTTGGAGCGAACCACCACCACAACACACAACAATAATGACTTTGATTTGAAGCTACTAAAACTTTTGCCATATATTGCCTGCTAAATTTATTCAATATATACAATATATTTATGCCTGTCTGAAAGTGAAGATAGAAAAGGATGCAGGGCAGTAGAGTGTATATATTGTTGTATTGCTTAATGAGATGCTAAGAGGGCAAGAAGATAGCATAACGAGTATACAGAAGAACCTAACTAGAATGTTGGGAATTTGCATTTATTTCTCAGAAACGTATGACGGCGTATACATGTTGATAGCAATCATACGCACAATGTTCTAAAATCGGGTTCAGAAACCTTCACAGGCTACAAGTCTTCTTAAAAAAATCCACGCATTTTGGCTGTTGGTGGCTGATAAAATATTCTTTAAAAAATCCACGCATTTTGGCTGTTGGTGGCTGATAAAATATTCTTTAAAAAATCCACGCATTTTGGCTGTTGGTGGTTGTTAAAATCTTCTTTAAAAAATCCACGCATTTTGGCTGTTGGTGGTTGTTAAAATTTTCTATAAAAAATCCACGCTTTATGGCTGTTGGTGGTTGATAAAATATTCTTTAAAAAATCCACGCTTTATGGCTATTGGTGGTTGATAAAATCTTCTTTAAAAACAAGTAAAAAAGTATCAGTCGGCTTTGCCGACAGAGATATACCCTCAGCATGTGTATATTGAAACAATTTTTTCCAAAAATACGGATGTATTTAAAGGGTTTTAAAAATTTTGGGCGTTTGAACCGATGAAAATGTTGATTAGGATTAAATATCAAAAGTTTTGCGGAGGAGATACTAAAAGGAATGGGTCGACATTGACCGTTATGGAAGTGGATCTCCAGCCGCAACATATGGTGCCACAGGGGGTTTTTACACTCTTCGGGCTGTTTGCTCAAGAAGTATGGACTTGCCCCTAAAAAAACTTTTAACATCGTAAATGAGGCAGCGAATGCAAGTTGCTTCAACAAAAATCAAAATGATTCGATATCAGATCTTAAAGTGAACTTATCCGAAATTTTGTATGGGAGGTACTGTATAGAGTGGACAAATATAGTCCATATTTGAACCTGATCTATATCTGGTAGATATATTAGGATGTGTAAAGTATAGACCAATTCGGCCACTCCCTTCAAGAGTTACCGTACGAACAATTTTTCCGAACATTTTTGAACTTTTGTGGGGGAGGTACCTGAAGGAGAGGACCAATATGGCTTATCTTCAAACTTAAACTATGTTTGGACAAAATATTACTAAGACCATATTTTGGACCAAATCGGCAGATCCGTTCGAGAGTTATCGTGCGCTCCAACCACCTTACACGGTGTCATAGGGGTTTTTTTGCAACTTTCATGCTATTTCCTCAGGAAGTATCGACTTGCCCCTGATGAAACTTGTACCGTTGTATGGAGGGCAGTGAATACAAGTTGCTAAAACAAAAATCAAAGCGATTCGTGAGATGGCCCTAAACTGAATTTTTCCGAAATTTCGTGTGGGAGGTACCCGAAGGAGTGGACCTATTGAGACCATATTGGAACCTCATATTACTCTGGTAGAAAGTTTACACTATACAAAGTATGGACCAAATCGGTCACTTCCTTCAAAAGTTATCGTGCGCACAAACTTTCCGAACATTTTCGAACTTTTGTGGGGGAGGTACCGGAAGGGGTGGACCGATGTAGATCATCTTCGAACTTAAACTAAGTTTGGGCAAAATATTACGAAAGCCAAAATTTGAACCGAATCGGTTCATCCGTTCGAGAGTTATCGTGCGCTCCAGCCAGCAGGACAGACAGACAGACAGACAGACGGACGGACATGGCTAGATCGACTCCAAATTATCTGAAACACATTTCGTCCAAACATACTTGGGGTCTAAAACCATTATTTCGATGAGGCACATTTTCATCGTATCAAAGTGTATATACCCCCCTTAGCCTAAAGGCTGAGGGTATAAAAATCCACGCATTTTGGCTGTTGGTGGTTGTTAACATCTTCTTTAAAAAATCCACCCATTTTGGCTGTTGGTGGTTGTTAAAATCTTCTTTAAAAATCCACGCATTTTTGGCTGTTGGTTGTTGATAAAATATTCTTTAAAAACTCCGCGCTTTTTGGCTGTTGGTTGTTGATAAAATTTTCTTTAAAAAATCCGCGCATTTTGGCTGTTGGTTGTTGATAAAATATTCTTTAAAAAAATCCACGCTTGTGTGTCTCTCATCAAAATTAAAAAAAAATCGCAATAATAGCTCTGATAGTTCTACAAATCAGCATCTCTCTCATACTGTCCTCACTAACTATGCATGCACTTCATGTATTCCTTTCGTTTGCAAACTTTCTTACGTATCTTCGGGCAGGATATTTATGAAGTGCATTAACATTTGCCATTACAAATGATTGGATTCTCATTCAAACATTTATGCAATTTATTTTCTGCTTCTACTTCTTCGTCCCCTCTGTTTTGCCACTATCTTGCCAAGTAGAAGAGCCATCAGGAAAGGCCACAAAGGATGATGGTACGTACGGTTCCGTTTGCACTCTCGATGTTTTTCCCTTACTGACGTTCCTTTTACAAACATTATAACTAACATCCTGTTTGATGTTCGTATGTACATGAACAAATGATGAAATGATTTTCAAATCCTTTTGTTTCCGTTTCGTTTTTTTTTGTTCGATGGCATTCTGATGTTGTTTTTCTTTTGGTAGATAAAATGAAAAATGATATGTCGAAGTGAAATGCATTGTTAATAATACTGGGGTTATATGGTCTTGTAGTACTGTTCAGACTCTTGTGATGTTATTTACTTTGTCTGGAGTCCGGAGGAAACAAGTAGATATCTGGTTGTGAAACTCTTTGGGGAAAAAAAGGGTGTTAAGGACTTGATTGGATATTGAATAAACACATATATAATTTAAATGATTGGCTTTGAGAGTGTTCCAAGTGAGGGAAATATTTTAAGCTTCCTTCGATTGGTTTATGGAGACTTCTTGTTTTTGTTTCATCACCCCAAAAATATCCGATAGCATTTTTCTTTAACTGTTTCGAATGCATTCATTGTGTACTGCAATTTTCATACGTCATTTGCTATATGTGGCTGTGGTGCTGATGCAGCTCTGCCTTAGAACTGAAACATTTCAACCATAACACACACACAGACACACAATAAATTCATCAATTTACCATTCCCAATTTGAGGCAATCAATAATGGTTTTTCAATTTGAAATACCAATACTCACAAGCAGACAGACACATTTAAATCTACATCAAACACACACAATAACACTTGTGTGTGTGTCGATGCGATTCATCGTACAAATGGACACTTTCAGAAAAATTTAATTGCAAGTTTTCAAAATTAATTAACAATTGGTTATGTCAATATTTCTTCTTAGAATCCAACAGTAGCAACAGTTGGAATTAAAGACCCAAACTGCCAGGACATGAACGACAAAAGAAGTCCATTGTGAAAATGTTATGTGACAATGTGACATAATTACTTCGTTTTATAATGAGGTCACGATTATGGAAAGTCGGGGATGCACATCAAAGCGATGAAGATCATAAAAATACCAGGAATGAAAATTTTATATTGAAACAACAGACCAAAAAGAATGGATTTTTAAGGAATATTTTATGAAGCTTCAATCGAACAACAAGAGGGGATCTTTAAAAAATATTTTATCATGCAGCAAACGAACAGCTAGCGCGGAATTTTATCAAGCAACAAGCGTGGATTTAAAAAAAAATATTTTATCCAGCAACAAGCTTGTATTTTTAAAAAATATTTTATCAAGCACAAAGCGAGGATTTTTAAAAAAATATTTTATCCAGCCACAATCGTGGATTTTTAAACAATATTTTATCAACCTTCAACCGACCAACAAGCGTGGATTTTTTAACAATATTTTATCAAGCATCAATCGACCAACAAGCGTGGATTTTTCAAAAATATTTTATCAAGCTTCAATCAACCAAAAGCGTGGATTTAAAAAAAAATATTTTATCAAGCATCAACTGGCCAACAGGCGTGGATTTTTAAAAAAATATTTTATCAAGCTTCAACCTACCAACAAGCGTGGATTTTAAACATATTTCATTAAGCATCAGCCGACCAACAAGCGTGGATTTTTAAACAATAATTTTTGAAGCATCAACCGACCAAAAAGCGTGGATTTTTAAACAATAATTTTTGAAGCATCAGCCGACCAACAAGCGTGGATTTTTAAACAATAATTTTTGAAGCATCAACCGACCAAAAAGCGTGGATTTTTAAACAATAATTTTTGAAGCATCAACCGACCAACAAGCGTGGATTTTTTAAACAATTTTTTATCATGCATCAACCAACCAAGAAGCGTGGATTTTTAAAAAAATATTTTATCAAGCATCAGCCGACCAACAAGCGTGGATTTTTAAACAATAATTTTTGAAGCATCAGCCGACCAACAAGCGTGGATTTTTAAACAATAATTTTTGAAGCATTAGCCGACCAACAAGCGTGGATTTTTAAACAATAATTTTTGAAGCATCAACCGACCAAAAAGCGTGGATTTTTAAACAATAATTTTTGAAGCATCAACCGAACAAAAAGCGTGGATTTTTAAACAATAATTTTTGAAGCATCAACCGACCAACAAGCGTGGATTTTTTAAACAATTTTTTATCATGCATCAACCAACCAAGAAGCGTGGATTTTTAAAAAAATATTTTATCAAGCATCAACCAACCAAGAAGCGTGGATTTTTAAAAAATATTTTATCAAGCATCAACCAACCAAGAAACGTGAATTTTTAAAAAATATTTTATCAAGCATCAACCAACCAAGAAGCGTGGATTTTTAAAAAATATTTTATCAAGCATCAACCAACCAAGAAGCGTGGATTTTTAAAAAATATTTTATCAAGCATCAACCAACCAAGAAACGTGCATTTTTAAAAAATATTTTATCAAGCATCAACCAACCAAGAAGCGTGGATTTTTACAAAATATTTTATCAAGCATCAACCAACCAAGAAGCGTGGATTTTTAAAAAATATTTTATCAAGGTTCAATCAACCAATAAACGAGGATTTAAAAAAAAATATTTTATCAAGCTTAAATATTTTATTTTATCAAACATCAACCGACCATTAAGCGTGGATTTTTAAACAATATTTTATCAAGCATCAACCAACCAAGAAACGTGAATTTTTAAAAAATATTTTATCAAGCATCAAACAACCAAGAAGCGTGGATTTTTAAAAAATATTTTATCAAGCATCAACCAACCAAGAAGCGTGGATTTTAAAAAATATTTTATCAAGCATCAACCAACCAAGAAACGTGGATTTTTAAAAAATATTTTATCAAGCATCAACCAACCAAGAAGCGTGGATTTTTAAAAAATATTTTATCAAGCATCAACCAACCAAGAAGCGTGGATTTTTAAAAATATTTTATCAAGCATCAACCAACCAAGAAGCGTGGATTTTTAAAAAATATTTTATCAAGCATCAACCAACCAAGAAGCGTGGATTTTTAAAAAATATTTTATCAAGCATCAACCAACCAAGAAGCGTGGATTTTTAAAAAATATTTTATCAAGCATCAACCAACCAAGAAGCGTGGATTTTTAAAAAATATTTTATCAAGCATCAACCAACCAAGAAGCGTGGATTTTTAAAAAATATTTTATCAAGCATCAACCAACCAAGAAGCGTGGATTTTTAAAAAATATTTTATCAAGCATCAACCAACCAAGAAGCGTGGATTTTTAAAAAATATTTTATCAAGCATCAACCAACCAAGAAGCGTGGATTTTTAAAAAATATTTTATCAAGCATCAACCAACCAAGAAGCGTGGATTTTTAAAAATATTTTATCAAGCATCAACCAACCAAGAAGCGTGGATTTTTAAAAAATATTTTATCAAGCATCAACCAACCAAGAAGCGTGGATTTTTAAAAAATATTTTATCAAGCATCAACCAACCAAGAAGCGTGGATTTTTAAAAAATATTTTATCAAGCATCAACCAACCAAGAAGCGTGGATTTTTAAAAAATATTTTATCAAGCATCAACCAACCAAGAAGCGTGGATTTTTAAAAAATATTTTATCAAGCATCAACCAACCAAGAAGCGTGGATTTTTAAAAAATATTTTATCAAGCATCAACCAACCAAGAAGCGTGGATTTTTAAAAAATATTTTATCAAGCATCAACCAACCAAGAAGCGTGGATTTTTAAAAAATATTTTATCAAGCATCAACCAACCAAGAAGCGTGGATTTTTAAAAAATATTTTATCAAGCATCAACCAACCAAGAAGCGTGGATTTTTAAAAAATATTTTATCAAGCATCAACCAACCAAGAAGCGTGGATTTTTAAAAAATATTTTATCAAGCATCAACCAACCAAGAAGCGTGGATTTTTAAAAAATATTTTATCAAGCATCAACCAACCAAGAAGCGTGGATTTTTAAAAAATATTTTATCAAGCATCAACCAACCAAGAAGCGTGGATTTTTAAAAATATTTTATCAAGCATCAACCAACCAAGAAGCGTGGATTTTTAAAAAATATTTTATCAAGCTTAAATATTTTATTTTATCAAGCATCAACCAACCAAGAAGCGTGGATTTTTAAAAAATATTTTATCAAGCTTAAATATTTTATTTTATCAAGCATCAACCAACCAAGAAGCGTGGATTTTTAAAAAATATTTTATCAAGCTTAAATATTTTATTTTATCAAGCATCAACCAACCAAGAAGCGTGGGTTTTTAAAAAATATTTTATCAAGCATCAACCAACCAAGAAACGTGAATTTTTAAAAAATATTTTATCAAGCATCAACCAACCAAGAAGCGTGGATTTTTAAAAAATATTTTATCAAGCTTTAACCGACCAACAAGCGTGGATTTTTAAAAAATATTTTATCAAGCTTCAATCAACCAAAAGCGAGGATTTAAAAAAATATTTTATCAAGGTTCAATCAACCAATAAACGAGTATTTAAAAAAAAAAAATATTTTATCAAGCTTCAATCAACCAAAAATCGAGGATTTAAAAAAAAAATATTTTATCAAGATTAAATATTTTATTTTATCAAGCATCAACCGACCATTAAGCGTGGATTTTTAAACAATATTTTATCAAGCATCAACCAACCAAGAAACGTGAATTTTTAAAAAAATATTTTATCAAGCATCAACCAACCAAGAAGCGTGGATTTTTAAAAAATATTTTATCAAGCATCAACCAACCAAGAAACGTGAATTTTTAAAAAATATTTTATCAAGCATCAACCAACTAAGAAGCTTGGATTTTTAAAAAATATTTTATCAAGCATCAACCAACCAAGAAGCGTGGATTTTTAAAAAATATTTTATCAAGCATCAACCAACCAAGAAACGTGAATTTTTAAAAAATATTTTATCAAGCATCAACCAACCAAGAAGCGTGGATTTTTAAAAAATATTTTATCAAGCATCAACCAACCAAGAAGCGTGGATTTTTAAAAAATATTTTATCAAGCATCAACCAACCAAGAAGCGTGGATTTTTAAAAAATATTTTATCAAGCATCAACCAACCAAGAAGCGTGGATTTTTAAAAAATATTTTATCAAGCATCAACCAACCAAGAAACGTGAATTTTTAAAAAATATTTTATCAAGCATCAACCAACCAAGAAGCGTGGATTTTTAAAAAATATTTTATCAAGCATCAACCAACCAAGAAGCGTGGATTTTTAAAAAATATTTTATCAAGCATCAACCAACCAAGAAACGTGAATTTTTAAAAATATTTTATCAAGCATCAACCAACCAAGAAGCGTGGATTTTTAAAAAATATTTTATCAAGCATCAACCAACCAAGAAACGTGAATTTTTAAAAAATATTTTATCAAGCATCAACCAACCAAGAAGCGTGGATTTTTAAAAAATATTTTATAAAGCATCAACCGACCAAGAAGCGTGGATTTTTAAAAAATATTTTATCAAGCATCAACCAACCAAGAAACGTGAATTTTTAAAAAATATTTTATCAAGCATCAACCAACCAAGAAGCGTGGATTTTTAAAAAATATTTTATCAAGCATCAACCAACCAAGAAGCGTGGATTTTTAAAAAATATTTTATCAAGCATCAACCAACCAAGAAGCGTGGATTTTTAAAAAATATTTTATCAAGCATCAACCAACCAAGAAGCGTGGATTTCTAAAAAAATATTTTATCAAGCATCAATCAACCAAGAAACGTGAATTTTTAAAAAATATTTTATCAAGCATCAACCGACCAAGAAGCGTGGATTTTTAAAAAATATTTTATCAAGCATCAACCAACCAAGAAGCGTGGATTTTTAAAAAATATTTTATCAAGCTTAAATATTTTATTTTATCAAGCATCAACCAACCAAGAAGCGTGGATTTTTAAAAAATATTTTATCAAGCATCAACCAACCAAGAAACGTGAATTTTTAAAAAAATATTTTATCAAGCATCAACCAACCAAGAAGCGTGGATTTTTAAAAAATATTTTATCAAGCATCAACCAACCAAGAAGCGTGGATTTTTAAAAAATATTTTATCAAGCATCAACCAACCAAGAAGCGTGGATTTTTAAAAAATATTTTATCAAGCTTAAATATTTTATTTTATCAAGCATCAACCAACCAAGAAGCGTGGATTTTTAAAAAATATTTTATCAAGCATCAACCAACCAAGAAACGTGAATTTTTAAAAAAATATTTTATCAAGCATCAACCAACCAAGAAGCGTGGATTTTTAAAAAATATTTTATCAAGCTTTAACCGACCAACAAGCGTGGATTTTTAAAAAATATTTTATCAAGCTTCAATCAACCAATAAGCGAGGATTTAAAAAAATAGTTTATCAAGGTTCAATCAACAAATAAACGAGTATTTAAAAAAAAAATATTTTATCAAGCTTCAATCAACCAAAAATCGAGGATTTAAAAAAAAAATATTTTATCAAGATTAAATATTTTATTTTATCAAGCATCAACCGACCATTAAGCGTGGATTTTTAAACAATATTTTATCAAGCATCAACCAACCAAGAAACGTGAATTTTTAAAAAATATTTTATCAAGCATCAACCAACCAAGAAGCGTGGATTTTTAAAAAATATTTTATCAAGCTTTAACCGACCAATAAGCGTGGATTTTTAAACAATATTTTATCAAGCTTTAACCGACCAATAAGCGTGGATTTTTAAACAATATTTTATCAAGCTTTAACCGACCAATAAGCGTGGATTTTTAAACAATATTTTATCAAGCTTTAATCGACCAATAAGCGTGGATTTTTAAACAATATTTTATCAAGCTTTAACCGATCAATAAGCGTGGATTTTTAAACAATATTTTATCAAGCTTTAACCGACCAATAAGCGTGGATTTTTAAACAATATTTTATCAAGCTTTAACCGACCAATAAGCGTGGATTTTTAAACAATATTTTATCAAGCTTTAACCGACCAATAAGCGTGGATTTTTAAACAATATTTTATCAAGCTTTAACCGACCAATAAGCGTGGATTTTTAAACAATATTTTATCAAGCTTTAACCGACCAATAAGCGTGGATTTTTAAACAATATTTTATCAAGCTTTAACCGACCAATAAGCGTGGATTTTTAAACAATATTTTATCAAGCTTTAACCGACCAATAAGCGTGGATTTTTAAACAATATTTTATCAAGCTTTAACCGACCCATAAGCGTGGATTTTTAAACAATATTTTATCAAGCTTTAACCGACCAATAAGCGTGGATTTTTAAACAATATTTTATCAAGCTTTAACCGACCAATAAGCGTGGATTTTTAAACAATATTTTATCAAGCTTTAACCGACCAATAAGCGTGGATTTTTAAACAATATTTTATCAAGCTTTAACCGACCAATAAGCGTGGATTTTTAAACAATATTTTATCAAGCTTTAACCGACCAATAAGCGTGGATTTTTAAACAATATTTTATCAAGCTTTAACCGACCAATAAGCGTGGATTTTTAAACAATATTTTATCAAGCTTTAACCGACCCATAAGCGTGGATTTTTAAACAATATTTTATCAAGCTTTAACCGACCAATAAGCGTGGATTTTTAAACAATATTTTATCAAGCTTTAACCGACCAATAAGCGTGGATTTTTAAACAATATTTTATCAAGCTTTAACCGACCAATAAGCGTGGATTTTTAAACAATATTTTATCAAGCTTTAACCGACCAATAAGCGTGGATTTTTAAACAATATTTTATCAAGCTTTAACCGACCAATAAGCGTGGATTTTTAAACAATATTTTATCAAGCTTTAACCGACCAATAAGCGTGGATTTTTAAACAATATTTTATCAAGCTTTAACCGACCAATAAGCGTGGATTTTTAAACAATATTTTATCAAGCTTTAACCGACCAATAAGCGTGGATTTTTAAACAATATTTTATCAAGCTTTAACCGACCAATAAGCGTGGATTTTTAAACAATATTTTATCAAGCTTTAACCGACCAATAAGCGTGGATTTTTAAACAATATTTTATCAAGCTTTAACCCCGACCAATAAGCGTGGATTTTTAAACAATATTTTATCAAGCTTTAACCGACCAATAAGCGTGGATTTTTAAACAATATTTTATCAAGCTTTAACCGACCAATAAGCGTGGATTTTTAAACAATATTTTATCAAGCTTTAACCGACCAATAAGCGTGGATTTTTAAACAATATTTTATCAAGCTTTAACCGACCAATAAGCGTGGATTTTTAAACAATATTTTATCAAGCTTTAACCGACCAATAAGCGTGGATTTTTAAACAATATTTTATCAAGCTTTAACCGACCAATAAGCGTGGATTTTTAAACAATATTTTATCAAGCTTTAACCGACCAATAAGCGTGGATTTTTAAACAATATTTTATCAAGCTTTAACCGACCAATAAGCGTGGATTTTTAAACAATATTTTATCAAGCTTTAACCGACCAATAAGCGTGGATTTTTAAACAATATTTTATCAAGCTTTAACCGACCAATAAGCGTGGATTTTTAAACAATATTTTATCAAGCTTTAACCGACCAATAAGCGTGGATTTTTAAACAATATTTTATCAAGCTTTAACCGACCAATAAGCGTGGATTTTTAAACAATATTTTATCAAGCTTTAACCGACCAATAAGCGTGGATTTTTAAACAATATTTTATCAAGCTTTAACCGACCAATAAGCGTGGATTTTTAAACAATATTTTATCAAGCTTTAACCGACCAATAAGCGTGGATTTTTAAACAATATTTTATCAAGCTTTAACCGACCAATAAGCGTGGATTTTTAAACAATATTTTATCAAGCTTTAACCGACCAATAAGCGTGGATTTTTAAACAATATTTTATCAAGCTTTAACCGACCAATAAGCGTGGATTTTTAAACAATATTTTATCAAGCTTTAACCGACCAATAAGCGTGGATTTTTAAACAATATTTTATCAAGCTTTAACCGACCAATAAGCGTGGATTTTTAAACAATATTTTATCAAGCTTTAACCGACCAATAAGCGTGGATTTTTAAACAATATTTTATCAAGCTTTAACCGACCAATAAGCGTGGATTTTTAAACAATATTTTATCAAGCTTTAACCGACCAATAAGCGTGGATTTTTAAACAATATTTTATCAAGCTTTAACCGACCAATAAGCGTGGATTTTTAAACAATATTTTATCAAGCTTTAACCGACCAATAAGCGTGGATTTTTAAACAATATTTTATCAAGCTTTAACCGACCAATAAGCGTGGATTTTTAAACAATATTTTATCAAGCTTTAACCGACCAATAAGCGTGGATTTTTAAACAATATTTTATCAAGCTTTAACCGACCAATAAGCGTGGATTTTTAAACAATATTTTATCAAGCTTTAACCGACCAATAAGCGTGGATTTTTAAACAATATTTTATCAAGCTTTAACCGACCAATAAGCGTGGATTTTTAAACAATATTTTATCAAGCTTTAACCGACCAATAAGCGTGGATTTTTAAACAATATTTTATCAAGCTTTAACCGACCAATAAGCGTGGATTTTTAAACAATATTTTATCAAGCTTTAACCGACCAATAAGCGTGGATTTTTAAACAATATTTTATCAAGCTTTAACCGACCAATAAGCGTGGATTTTTAAACAATATTTTATCAAGCTTTAACCGACCAATAAGCGTGGATTTTTAAACAATATTTTATCAAGCTTTAACCGACCAATAAGCGTGGATTTTTAAACAATATTTTATCAAGCTTTAACCGACCAATAAGCGTGGATTTTTAAACAATATTTTATCAAGCTTTAACCGACCAATAAGCGTGGATTTTTAAACAATATTTTATCAAGCTTTAACCGACCAATAAGCGTGGATTTTTAAACAATATTTTATCAAGCTTTAACCGACCAATAAGCGTGGATTTTTAAACAATATTTTATCAAGCTTTAACCGACCAATAAGCGTGGATTTTTAAACAATATTTTATCAAGCTTTAACCGACCAATAAGCGTGGATTTTTAAACAATATTTTATCAAGCTTTAACCGACCAATAAGCGTGGATTTTTAAACAATATTTTATCAAGCTTTAACCAACCAAGAAGCGTGGATTTTTAAAAAATATTTTATCAAGCTTTAACCGACCAATAAGCGTGGATTTTTAAACAATATTTTATCAAGCTTTAACCAACCAAGAAACGTGAATTTTTAAAAAATATTTTATCAAGCATCAACCAACCAAGAAGCGTGGATTTTTAAAAATATTTTATCAAGCTTCAACCAACCAATAAGCGTGGATTTTTAAACAATATTTTATCAAGCTTTAACCAACCAATAAGCGTGGATTTTTAAACAATATTTTATCAAGCATCAACCGACCAATAAGCGTGGATTTTTAAACAATATTTTATCAAGCTTTAACCGACCAATAAGCGTGAATTTTTAAACAATATTTTATCAAGCATTAACCGACCAATAAGCGTGGATTTTAAACAATATTTTATCAAGCTTTAACCGACCAATAAGCGTGGATTTTTAAACAATATTTTATCAAGCTTTAACCGACCAATAAGCGTGGATTTTTAAACAATATTTTATCAAGCTTTAACCGACCAATAAGCGTGGATTTTTAAACAATATTTTATCAAGCTTTAACCGACCAATAAGCGTGGATTTTTAAACAATATTTTATCAAGCTTTAACCGACCAATAAGCGTGGATTTTTAAACAATATTTTATCAAGCTTCAACCGACCAATAAGCGTGGATTTTTAAAACAAATATTTTATCAAGCTTTAACCGACCAATAAGCGTGGATTTTTAAACAATATTTTATCAAGCTTTAACGACAATAAGGTGGATTTTTAAACAATATTTTATCAAGCTTTAACCGACCAATAAGCGTGGATTTTTAAACAATATTTTATCAAGCTTTAACCGACCAATAAGCGTGGATTTTTAAACAATATTTTATCATAGCTTTAACCGACCAATAAGCGTGGATTTTTAAACAATATTTTATCAAGCTTTAACCGACCAATAAGCGTGGATTTTTAAAAAATATTTTATCAAGCTTTAACCGACCAATAAGCGTGGATTTTTAAACCAATATTTTATCAAGCTTTAACCGACCAATAAGCGTGGATTTTTAAACAATATTTTATCAAGCTTTAACCGACCAATAAGCGTGGATTTTTAAACAATATTTTATCAAGCTTTAACCGACCAATAAGCGTGGATTTTTAAACAATATTTTATCAAGCTTAAATATTTTTTATCATTAACCGACCAATAAGCGTGGATTTTTAAACAATATTTTATCAAGCTTTAACCGACCAATAAGCGTGGATTTTTAAACAATATTTTATCAAGCTTTAACCGACCAATAAGCGTGGATTTTTAAACAATATTTTATCAAGCTTTAACCGACCAATAAGCGTGGATTTTTAAACAATATTTTATCAAGCTTTAACCGACCAATAAGCGTGGATTTTTAAACAATATTTTATCAAGCTTTAACCGACCAATAAGCGTGGATTTTTAAACAATATTTTATCAAGCTTTAACCGACAATAAGCTGGATTTTAAAAATATTTTATCAAGCTTTAACCGACCAATAAGCGTGGATTTTTAAACAATATTTTATCAAGCTTTAACCGACCAATAAACGTGGATTTTTAAACAATATTTTATCAAGCATTAACCGACCAATAAGCGTGGATTTTTAAACAATATTTTATCAAGCTTTAACCGACCAATAAGCGTGGATTTTTAAACAATATTTTATCAAGCTTTAACCGACCAATAAGCGTGGATTTTTAAACAATATTTTATCAAGCTTTAACCGACCAATAAGCGTGGATTTTTAAACAATATTTTATCAAGCTTTAACCGACCAATAAGCGTGGATTTTTAAACAATATTTTATCAAGCTTTAACCGACCAATAAGCGTGGATTTTTAAACAATATTTTATCAAGCTTTAACCGACCAATAAGCGTGGATTTTTAAACAATATTTTATCAAGCTTTAACCGACCAATAAGCGTGGATTTTTAAACAATATTTTATCAAGCTTTAACCGACCAATAAGCGTGGATTTTTAAACAATATTTTATCAAGCTTTAACCGACCAATAAGCGTGGATTTTTAAACAATATTTTATCAAGCTTTAACCGACCAATAAGCGTGGATTTTTAAACAATATTTTATCAAGCTTTAACCGACCAATAAGCGTGGATTTTTAAACAATATTTTATCAAGCTTTAACCGACCAATAAGCGTGGATTTTTAAACAATATTTTATCAAGCTTTAACCGACCAATAAGCGTGGATTTTTAAACAATATTTTATCAAGCTTTAACCGACCAATAAGCGTGGATTTTTAAACAATATTTTATCAAGCTTTAACCGACCAATAAGCGTGGATTTTTAAACAATATTTTATCAAGCTTTAACCGACCAATAAGCGTGGATTTTTAAACAATATTTTATCAAGCTTTAACCGACCAATAAGCGTGGATTTTTAAACAATATTTTATCAAGCTTTAACCGACCAATAAGCGTGGATTTTTAAACAATATTTTATCAAGCTTTAACCGACCAATAAGCGTGGATTTTTAAACAATATTTTATCAAGCTTTAACCGACCAATAAGCGTGGATTTTTAAACAATATTTTATCAAGCTTTAACCGACCAATAAGCGTGGATTTTTAAACAATATTTTATCAAGCTTTAACCGACCAATAAGCGTGGATTTTTAAACAATATTTTATCAAGCTTTAACCGACCAATAAGCGTGGATTTTTAAACAATATTTTATCAAGCTTTAACCGACCAATAAGCGTGGATTTTTAAACAATATTTTATCAAGCTTTAACCGACCAATAAGCGTGGATTTTTAAACAATATTTTATCAAGCTTTAACCGACCAATAAGCGTGGATTTTTAAACAATATTTTATCAAGCTTTAACCGACCAATAAGCGTGGATTTTTAAACAATATTTTATCAAGCTTTAACCGACCAATAAGCGTGGATTTTTAAACAATATTTTATCAAGCTTTAACCGACCAATAAGCGTGGATTTTTAAACAATATTTTATCAAGCTTTAACCGACCAATAAGCGTGGATTTTTAAACAATATTTTATCAAGCTTTAACCGACCAATAAGCGTGGATTTTTAAACAATATTTTATCAAGCTTTAACCGACCAATAAGCGTGGATTTTTAAACAATATTTTATCAAGCTTTAACCGACCAATAAGCGTGGATTTTTAAACAATATTTTATCAAGCTTTAACCGACCAATAAGCGTGGATTTTTAAACAATATTTTATCAAGCTTTAACCGACCAATAAGCGTGGATTTTTAAACAATATTTTATCAAGCTTTAACCGACCAATAAGCGTGGATTTTTAAACAATATTTTATCAAGCTTTAACCGACCAATAAGCGTGGATTTTTAAACAATATTTTATCAAGCTTTAACCGACCAATAAGCGTGGATTTTTAAACAATATTTTATCAAGCTTTAACCGACCAATAAGCGTGGATTTTTAAACAATATTTTATCAAGCTTTAACCGACCAATAAGCGTGGATTTTTAAACAATATTTTATCAAGCTTTAACCGACCAATAAGCGTGGATTTTTAAACAATATTTTATCAAGCTTTAACCGACCAATAAGCGTGGATTTTTAAACAATATTTTATCAAGCTTTAACCGACCAATAAGCGTGGATTTTTAAACAATATTTTATCAAGCTTTAACCGACCAATAAGCGTGGATTTTTAAACAATATTTTATCAAGCTTTAACCGACCAATAAGCGTGGATTTTTAAACAATATTTTATCAAGCTTTAACCGACCAATAAGCGTGGATTTTTAAACAATATTTTATCAAGCTTTAACCGACCAATAAGCGTGGATTTTTAAACAATATTTTATCAAGCTTTAACCGACCAATAAGCGTGGATTTTTAAACAATATTTTATCAAGCTTTAACCGACCAATAAGCGTGGATTTTTAAACAATATTTTATCAAGCTTTAACCGACCAATAAGCGTGGATTTTTAAACAATATTTTATCAAGCTTTAACCGACCAATAAGCGTGGATTTTTAAACAATATTTTATCAAGCTTTAACCGACCAATAAGCGTGGATTTTTAAACAATATTTTATCAAGCTTTAACCGACCAATAAGCGTGGATTTTTAAACAATATTTTATCAAGCTTTAACCGACCAATAAGCGTGGATTTTTAAACAATATTTTATCAAGCTTTAACCGACCAATAAGCGTGGATTTTTAAACAATATTTTATCAAGCTTTAACCGACCAATAAGCGTGGATTTTTAAACAATATTTTATCAAGCTTTAACCGACCAATAAGCGTGGATTTTTAAACAATATTTTATCAAGCTTTAACCGACCAATAAGCGTGGATTTTTAAACAATATTTTATCAAGCTTTAACCGACCAATAAGCGTGGATTTTTAAACAATATTTTATCAAGCTTTAACCGACCAATAAGCGTGGATTTTTAAACAATATTTTATCAAGCTTTAACCGACCAATAAGCGTGGATTTTTAAACAATATTTTATCAAGCTTTAACCGACCAATAAGCGTGGATTTTTAAACAATATTTTATCAAGCTTTAACCGACCAATAAGCGTGGATTTTTAAACAATATTTTATCAAGCTTTAACCGACCAATAAGCGTGGATTTTTAAACAATATTTTATCAAGCTTTAACCGACCAATAAGCGTGGATTTTTAAACAATATTTTATCAAGCTTTAACCGACCAATAAGCGTGGATTTTTAAACAATATTTTATCAAGCTTTAACCGACCAATAAGCGTGGATTTTTAAACAATATTTTATCAAGCTTTAACCGACCAATAAGCGTGGATTTTTAAACAATATTTTATCAAGCTTTAACCGACCAATAAGCGTGGATTTTTAAACAATATTTTATCAAGCTTTAACCGACCAATAAGCGTGGATTTTTAAACAATATTTTATCAAGCTTTAACCGACCAATAAGCGTGGATTTTTAAACAATATTTTATCAAGCTTTAACCGACCAATAAGCGTGGATTTTTAAACAATATTTTATCAAGCTTTAACCGACCAATAAGCGTGGATTTTTAAACAATATTTTATCAAGCTTTAACCGACCAATAAGCGTGGATTTTTAAACAATATTTTATCAAGCTTTAACCGACCAATAAGCGTGGATTTTTAAACAATATTTTATCAAGCTTTAACCGACCAATAAGCGTGGATTTTTAAACAATATTTTATCAAGCTTTAACCGACCAATAAGCGTGGATTTTTAAACAATATTTTATCAAGCTTTAACCGACCAATAAGCGTGGATTTTTAAACAATATTTTATCAAGCTTTAACCGACCAATAAGCGTGGATTTTTAAACAATATTTTATCAAGCTTTAACCGACCAATAAGCGTGGATTTTTAAACAATATTTTATCAAGCTTTAACCGACCAATAAGCGTGGATTTTTAAACAATATTTTATCAAGCTTTAACCGACCAATAAGCGTGGATTTTTAAACAATATTTTATCAAGCTTTAACCGACCAATAAGCGTGGATTTTTAAACAATATTTTATCAAGCTTTAACCGACCAATAAGCGTGGATTTTTAAACAATATTTTATCAAGCTTTAACCGACCAATAAGCGTGGATTTTTAAACAATATTTTATCAAGCTTTAACCGACCAATAAGCGTGGATTTTTAAACAATATTTTATCAAGCTTTAACCGACCAATAAGCGTGGATTTTTAAACAATATTTTATCAAGCTTTAACCGACCAATAAGCGTGGATTTTTAAACAATATTTTATCAAGCTTTAACCGACCAATAAGCGTGGATTTTTAAACAATATTTTATCAAGCTTTAACCGACCAATAAGCGTGGATTTTTAAACAATATTTTATCAAGCTTTAACCGACCAATAAGCGTGGATTTTTAAACAATATTTTATCAAGCTTTAACCGACCAATAAGCGTGGATTTTTAAACAATATTTTATCAAGCTTTAACCGACCAATAAGCGTGGATTTTTAAACAATATTTTATCAAGCTTTAACCGACCAATAAGCGTGGATTTTTAAACAATATTTTATCAAGCTTTAACCGACCAATAAGCGTGGATTTTTAAACAATATTTTATCAAGCTTTAACCGACCAATAAGCGTGGATTTTTAAACAATATTTTATCAAGCTTTAACCGACCAATAAGCGTGGATTTTTAAACAATATTTTATCAAGCTTTAACCGACCAATAAGCGTGGATTTTTAAACAATATTTTATCAAGCTTTAACCGACCAATAAGCGTGGATTTTTAAACAATATTTTATCAAGCTTTAACCGACCAATAAGCGTGGATTTTTAAACAATATTTTATCAAGCTTTAACCGACCAATAAGCGTGGATTTTTAAACAATATTTTATCAAGCTTTAACCGACCAATAAGCGTGGATTTTTAAACAATATTTTATCAAGCTTTAACCGACCAATAAGCGTGGATTTTTAAACAATATTTTATCAAGCTTTAACCGACCAATAAGCGTGGATTTTTAAACAATATTTTATCAAGCTTTAACCGACCAATAAGCGTGGATTTTTAAACAATATTTTATCAAGCTTTAACCGACCAATAAGCGTGGATTTTTAAACAATATTTTATCAAGCTTTAACCGACCAATAAGCGTGGATTTTTAAACAATATTTTATCAAGCTTTAACCGACCAATAAGCGTGGATTTTTAAACAATATTTTATCAAGCTTTAACCGACCAATAAGCGTGGATTTTTAAACAATATTTTATCAAGCTTTAACCGACCAATAAGCGTGGATTTTTAAACAATATTTTATCAAGCTTTAACCGACCAATAAGCGTGGATTTTTAAACAATATTTTATCAAGCTTTAACCGACCAATAAGCGTGGATTTTTAAACAATATTTTATCAAGCTTTAACCGACCAATAAGCGTGGATTTTTAAACAATATTTTATCAAGCTTTAACCGACCAATAAGCGTGGATTTTTAAACAATATTTTATCAAGCTTTAACCGACCAATAAGCGTGGATTTTTAAACAATATTTTATCAAGCTTTAACCGACCAATAAGCGTGGATTTTTAAACAATATTTTATCAAGCTTTAACCGACCAATAAGCGTGGATTTTTAAACAATATTTTATCAAGCTTTAACCGACCAATAAGCGTGGATTTTTAAACAATATTTTATCAAGCTTTAACCGACCAATAAGCGTGGATTTTTAAACAATATTTTATCAAGCTTTAACCGACCAATAAGCGTGGATTTTTAAACAATATTTTATCAAGCTTTAACCGACCAATAAGCGTGGATTTTTAAACAATATTTTATCAAGCTTTAACCGACCAATAAGCGTGGATTTTTAAACAATATTTTATCAAGCTTTAACCGACCAATAAGCGTGGATTTTTAAACAATATTTTATCAAGCTTTAACCGACCAATAAGCGTGGATTTTTAAACAATATTTTATCAAGCTTTAACCGACCAATAAGCGTGGATTTTTAAACAATATTTTATCAAGCTTTAACCGACCAATAAGCGTGGATTTTTAAACAATATTTTATCAAGCTTTAACCGACCAATAAGCGTGGATTTTTAAACAATATTTTATCAAGCTTTAACCGACCAATAAGCGTGGATTTTTAAACAATATTTTATCAAGCTTTAACCGACCAATAAGCGTGGATTTTTAAACAATATTTTATCAAGCTTTAACCGACCAATAAGCGTGGATTTTTAAACAATATTTTATCAAGCTTTAACCGACCAATAAGCGTGGATTTTTAAACAATATTTTATCAAGCTTTAACCGACCAATAAGCGTGGATTTTTAAACAATATTTTATCAAGCTTTAACCGACCAATAAGCGTGGATTTTTAAACAATATTTTATCAAGCTTTAACCGACCAATAAGCGTGGATTTTTAAACAATATTTTATCAAGCTTTAACCGACCAATAAGCGTGGATTTTTAAACAATATTTTATCAAGCTTTAACCGACCAATAAGCGTGGATTTTTAAACAATATTTTATCAAGCTTTAACCGACCAATAAGCGTGGATTTTTAAACAATATTTTATCAAGCTTTAACCGACCAATAAGCGTGGATTTTTAAACAATATTTTATCAAGCTTTAACCGACCAATAAGCGTGGATTTTTAAACAATATTTTATCAAGCTTTAACCGACCAATAAGCGTGGATTTTTAAACAATATTTTATCAAGCTTTAACCGACCAATAAGCGTGGATTTTTAAACAATATTTTATCAAGCTTTAACCGACCAATAAGCGTGGATTTTTAAACAATATTTTATCAAGCTTTAACCGACCAATAAGCGTGGATTTTTAAACAATATTTTATCAAGCTTTAACCGACCAATAAGCGTGGATTTTTAAACAATATTTTATCAAGCTTTAACCGACCAATAAGCGTGGATTTTTAAACAATATTTTATCAAGCTTTAACCGACCAATAAGCGTGGATTTTTAAACAATATTTTATCAAGCTTTAACCGACCAATAAGCGTGGATTTTTAAACAATATTTTATCAAGCTTTAACCGACCAATAAGCGTGGATTTTTAAACAATATTTTATCAAGCTTTAACCGACCAATAAGCGTGGATTTTTAAACAATATTTTATCAAGCTTTAACCGGCCAATAAGCAAACAATATTTTATCAAGCTTTAACCGACCAATAAGCGTGGATTTTTAAACAATATTTTATCAAGCTTTAACCGACCAATAAGCGTGGATTTTTAAACAATATTTTATCAAGCTTTAACCGACCAATAAGCGTGGATTTTTAAACAATATTTTATCAAGCTTTAACCGACCAATAAGCGTGGATTTTTAAACAATATTTTATCAAGCTTTAACCGACCAATAAGCGTGGATTTTTAAACAATATTTTATCAAGCTTTAACCGACCAATAAGCGTGGATTTTTAAACAATATTTTATCAAGCTTTAACCGACCAATAAGCGTGGATTTTTAAACAATATTTTATCAAGCTTTAACCGACCAATAAGCGTGGATTTTTAAACAATATTTTATCAAGCTTTAACCGACCAATAAGCGTGGATTTTTAAACAATATTTTATCAAGCTTTAACCGACCAATAAGCGTGGATTTTTAAACAATATTTTATCAAGCTTTAACCTACCAATAAGCGTGGATTTTTAAACAATATTTTATCAAGCTTTAACCGACCAATAAGCGTGGATTTTTAAACAATATTTTATCAAGCTTTAACCGACCAATAAGCGTGGATTTTTAAACAATATTTTATCAAGCTTTAACCGACCAATAAGCGTGGATTTTTAAACAATATTTTATCAAGCTTTAACCGACCAATAAGCGTGGATTTTTAAACAATATTTTATCAAGCTTTAACCGACCAATAAGCGTGGATTTTTAAACAATATTTTATCAAGCTTTAACCGACCAATAAGCGTGGATTTTTAAACAATATTTTATCAAGCTTTAACCGACCAATAAGCGTGGATTTTTAAACAATATTTTATCAAGCTTTAACCGACCAATAAGCGTGGATTTTTAAACAATATTTTATCAAGCTTTAACCGACCAATAAGCGTGGATTTTTAAACAATATTTTATCAAGCTTTAACCGACCAATAAGCGTGGATTTTTAAACAATATTTTATCAAGCTTTAACCGACCAATAAGCGTGGATTTTTAAACAATATTTTATCAAGCTTTAACCGACCAATAAGCGTGGATTTTTAAACAATATTTTATCAAGCTTTAACCGACCAATAAGCGTGGATTTTTAAACAATATTTTATCAAGCTTTAACCGACCAATAAGCGTGGATTTTTAAACAATATTTTATCAAGCTTTAACCGACCAATAAGCGTGGATTTTAAACAATATTTTATCAAGCTTTAACCGACCAATAAGCGTGGATTTTTAAACAATATTTTATCAAGCTTTAACCGACCAATAAGCGTGGATTTTTAAACAATATTTTATCAAGCTTTAACCGACCAATAAGCGTGGATTTTTAAACAATATTTTATCAAGCTTTAATCGACCAAAAAACCGGTGATTTTACACTCCACCGCACAATAAAACTCGCACACGAATTCTATCATCATTTTACAGCACTAAAACACTTATTGATATACGCTTTTCAAAATAAGTTTCCCTCCAGGCATTGAGTATTAAGCTAGCTAAAGCTTTAGCTTTAATAACCTCTAACTATTGATAACTGGTCAAACTTTATGTTTTCATATCAAACCAGTCCAAGCAACTTGTCAGGTACCATGGGTAAGTATGCTCATCGTGGTTGGTTTGCTTGTTAGAACAAAGCCAATCTGCCAATAAATTACCATAAATATGCCATTCATCATATTAGCATAAACCGGTATGTATGTGTGCTCACGATGAAAGTATTTGAAAGTATTTATGCATGAATGAAAATGTTGTGATGTAAAAATGCCGGAAATCTAAACACTGATATATTGGGATGGATATTATGAAAGAAGGAAGACTCTCAAGAAAATCTGTTTATCTAATATTCCTGGAAAATATTCTTTAAAAATGCACGCTTGTTGGACAGATGGTGCTTCATAAAATGTTGCTAATAAATCCACGCTTGTTGGTCGGTTTGTGCTTCATAAAATATTGTTTAAAAATCCACGCTTGTTGGTCGGTAGGTGTTCCAAAAAATATTGTTTAAAATTCCACGCTTGTTGGTCGGTTGGTGCTTGATCAAATATTGTTTAAAACTCCACACTTTTTGGTGTGATAGTCATCGAAAAAATGTTGTTTAAAAATTCACGCTTGTTGGTCGGTTATTGCTTCGTAAAATGTTGTTTTAAAATCGACGCTTGTTGGTCGGTTGGCGCTTAATAAAATATTGTTTAAAAATCCACGTTAGTTGGTTGGTGCTTGATCAAATATTGTTTAAGAATCCACGATTGTTGGTCTGTTGGTGCTTGATAAAATACTGTTTAAAAATACGCGCTTTTTGCTGTGATAGTCCTTGAAAAAATTGTTTAAAATCCACGCTTGTTGGTCGGTTGTTGTATCGTAAAATATTGTTTAAAATCCACGCTTGTTGGTCGGTTGTTGTATCGTAAAATATTGTTTAAAATTCAACGCTTGTTGGTCGGTTGGTGCTTCGTAAAATATTGTTTAAAAATCCACGCTAGTTGGTTGGTTGTTGCTTCTGAAAATATTGTTTTAAAATTCACGCTTGTTGGTCGGTTGTTGTATCGTAAAATATTGTTTAAAAATCCACGCTAGGTGGTCGGTTGGTGCTTCGTAAAATATTGTTTAAAATTCAACGCTTGTTGGTTGGTTGTTGCTTCTGAAAATATTGTTTAAAAATCCACGCTTGTTGGTTGGTTGTTGCTTCTGAAAATATTGTTTTAAAATCCACGCTAGTTGGTCGGTTGTTGCTTCTGAAAATATTGTTTAAAAATTAACGCAACAACCGACTAGCTTGTTGCTTCTGTCTTCAAATCCACGCTTGTTGGTCGGTTGGTGCTTCATAAAATATTGTGTAAAAATCCACGCTTGTTGGTCGGTTAGTGCTTCATAAAATATGGTGTAAAAATCCACGCTTGTTGGTCGGTTGGTGCTTCATAAAATATTGTGTAAAAATCCACGCTTGTTGGTCGGTTGGTGCTTCATAAAATATTGTGTAAAAATCCACGCTTGTTGGTCGGTTGGTGCTTCATAAAATATTGTGTAAAAATCCACCATTGTTGGTCAGTTGGTGCTTCATAAAATGTTGCTAATAAATCCACGCTTGTTGATTGGGTTGGTGCTTCATATAATATTGTTTTAAAATCCACGCTTGTTGGTCGGTTGGTGCTTCATAAAATATTGTTTAAAAATCCACGCTTGTTGGTGGGTTCATAAAATATTGTTTAAAAATCCACGCTTGTTGGTGGGTTCATAAAATATTGTTTAAAAATCCACGCTTGATGGTGGGTTCATAAAATATTGTTTAAAAATCCACGCTAGTTGGTCGGTTGGTGCTTTATAAAAAATTGTTTAAAAATCCACTCTTGGTGGTCGGTTGGTGCTTCATAAAATATTGTTTAAAAATACACGCTAGCTGGTCGGTTGGTGCTTCATAAAAAATTGTTTAAAAATACACGCTAGCTGGTCGGTTGGTGCTTCATAAAAAATTGTTTAAAAATCCACGCTTCTTGGTATGCTAATATTTTTTAGATAAATAAAATCCTCAGACACCCTAATATCCATAGTCTACCCATTTACATATTTTATGTTGTATATTAACCTTGCATCTATTTTTGAATTCAATGCATTTTTAAGTAAAATTTTCAATTACATGACTTTGCAAGTAAGTTTGGGGTGGAGGGAATATGGCTATAGTCTGCAACACATATTCCCAGCATGTGTGTAGACGGGCTAATACGCCCGTAGAATCCTCTTATACAACCATAAACATTCGTTATTCAATGGGTGACACAGTGTTTGCTACTTGGTTGGTTTGTGTTCTGAAAAAGTTTACATTAGCTGGGAATTACCATAATCCATTACCAGAATGAGCTGGCAAAGTAACACTTGATGAACAAAATGGCAACATCCATGACAATAGAAATCTGCAAGAACAAGAAACATTACCGACCCGACAGAACAAAACAGAAAACAAGAATGGCAACAGCAACATTGTTGTTGTTATCAGTGGAAACAAAAGAAAAACTCCAAAACAAACCAACTGTTAAATATCGTAAAAGGATCAGCATCAGAATGGGTAATGGGAGGGTAATGGTTACCCAGCAATAGTAGTTCAAAGTTTTTGTTATTGTTAGCGGTAAAGCTGCAAGCCTGCATGTAGCTGCTATTGCATCAAATGGGAAGGCGGACAATAAACAACATCAAAATCAGCAGGAGCAATAGCAACAGCAAGGACATTAAGCTTAATGTCACTGTGTGAAGGAAGAAAAATCCTGCTGGCTTTCTTTGTTCATCTTGTGTATGATTTGGATTTTTCCCCATTTTTTTGTTTTCTTCAGTGCCATCATAACAGTTGAGGCATCACAGACACATGGACACCCACAATCATACAGAGCTACAAAAAAGGGAAATATTATATTTTCTAAACTTTGGACTTCTCACATGAAGCTAGTGCGTGTGTGTATATTTCTTCATTGTTGTTAGCACCACATAGCCTCCATCAAAAACCTAAAGTTAGAAACAGAGAAATCTTGGATTGATATGAAGCCCACAACAGCAATACCAACAATAGCAGTTACAGCTGCATCATCACCACTACTACAACAAAGTGTATTAACTCTCGCAATAAAGCCATTGCCATGAAGCCATTCATCTGGCCAGATGGACACCAGACTTTATGTTACCCCCCCAAAAGGATTACAATGCCTTTGGTTGAAGACTTTTCCATGCATGTTATAAATGATGCGGATTTCTTTTTCTGGTTTAGCCTTTTTACATGGTTCTCCATTCCTTTTCTCATCCATATTTGTGTAGCATGTATGGTGTGCTATTGAAGAACAGCATTGGAACAGAACTTACATTATTACGAAAATGTCCTCAACATTGTGTGTAAGTGTTTGTATTTTACTGACTGGACATGATTGAACATGCATTCAAACATGTCAGAGAACATGGGCGTAATAGTTATGTCAGTTTGTAGGACAATAAGAGTTTTAAAGGCATACCGATTTTACTTGGAGTTGTTTAAAGTTTCCGGGATGATAAAAGATATATTTTAAAAAGTCTTTAAATAAAAAACAAGAAAGAAAAGTCTATAGCGGACGGAGCCGACCATGGGATACCCTATACCACTATCCCTGGACAATCGCTCCTTTTCAATGATTGTGAAAATTTAATTATCAAATATCACAGATGTAATGTATAATACTTATGACCAAAACCAAAAAGTTATCTAGCATGCACAAACTAAATGTAATAAAACCCACTTATGTAGCACTACTACTTCCGTTGTTTAACCGCTACGTTATTGAAATTTTTACCAACTTCACACAAAAGTTTCAGTCCATTTAACCCGCTAAGAATTCTCTGATCTTCACGTTGGCTTGTAGGCTTCTTCTTCATCATAAACTCAAACTTTGTTCAAAATTTGCGGGTTATTATTTTGACCTACAGAGCCGCTACAAAATTGGTTAAAATTTTGTTTTTGGTCCATTTCATCCCCTGAACATTTCACGATCGTCACCAAAAACTAATCATTTCTACTCTGGCCCGAACCCAACCTCCTTAAAAAATTCGTTACAATCGGTCCATAATTGCGGCCTTAAGTTTGTTTAAAATTTTTAATGGACGGACACACATCGCTAAATCGCTTTATCTTGTCGAGATATGAATTTTGGCATACCAAATATGGGGTCTAGGACGAATATTTCGTGTTGTTACATAAGCTTTTGGAGAGACAATATGTAGCATGGGATAAAAATGTGGTTCTCTACACAAACCCCATTATATATAAGGCAGTAGGCCCGTTATCTAGCAAACACTTTATCGCAATTTACATCAGAGGATAGGTCAGTAGTTTTTTCCCATATGTAGGCTACTTTGCGAAATATATATGTCCTCAAGGAATTAAAACATCGACCAAAAATAAAATTTTTATATTTCTTACAAAAGTAATGGTCCATTTCACCCGCTAAAGAATATCAGATCATCTTTCAAAATTGTAGGCATCTTTTTCGACCTATACTCTTACCCGGTGCAAAATTTCGTGACTATTGATGTATAATTGCGACTTCTAGCGAGTTTATTATTACACTACAAACAAATAACGGAATATATTAGGCTGTAACTCTGTTATCTGATCATGCACACCAACATAATTGACATCAATTGAAAGGTCAAGCGTTCCACTTTCAAGTATATTTCACTTGTCCGGAATGTCACTTCCAGGAATTAAGATATAAGCTGTATATTTAAAATTTTCACAATTTTCACACAAAAGTTTTGGTCCATTTAACCCTCTAAATATTATCCTATCGCCATCTCAAATTGCAAGCTTCTCCTTTGTGATATACTCTTACCTTATTTAGAATTACGCGTTGATCGGACTATTATTGAGACCTACAGAGCCGCTAGAAAATTGGATAAATATTATGTTTTTGGTCCATTTCACCCGCTAAATATTTCACGATCATCACCAATAAGAATAGGGATCTATTCTGATCTGAACCCGGCCTCCATACAAAATTTCGTGATGATCGGTCCATGATTGCGGCCTGGAGCGTGTTTACAATTTATAATGGACAGACGGACGGACGGACGGACACACATCTCAAAATCGCTTTATCTCGACGAGATATGAAGATTTATTTCTTTATTTCTTAAGTCTATGGGCAAATTCCCTTACAGACTGCGATATTTGTAATATTCATAATTAAATACAAATTCTAAATTTTATAATATTAATTTTCAAAATTTTTTTAAAATTTTAATACAATTATGTACAAAATCATATATTTAAACATATAAACAATAATATTTTAATCTAAAAATTGCTTTAAAAAAGATTTAAAAGACTCTCTTGAAGTATTAAAATCGATAACAGATATTCTGTTTAAATTATTAAAATTATGTAGAGCACCAACTAGCGGGCTATTTATAATATAGTTCTGGCGGTAACAATCAATCGAGAAAATATTGTGTGATCTAAGATTTCGACGAGGAATGTTAAATGATATTTTAGACATAAGATATGGACAGTCAATGTTATTATTTATTAAATCGTATATAAACATCAATGAATGCATTTTGCGCCTTTTTTCCAATGTTTCCAAACCAATTAGCAAACTCCTAGACTCATATGTTGGTAGAGGTCGTGTAAAATGTAATGAATACAAAGCAAGTTTTAAGAATTTCTTCTGTATTCTCTCCAATCTATTTACATTTACTGCAATAAAAGGATTCCAAATAATGCAACAATATTCTAGTTTTGCTCTCACAATAGAAGTGAACAATATTTTAAAAGTGTAAGGATCGCTGAATCCTGTGCTGTGTCGTCTGATAAATGCCAATAACGAATAAGCTCTAGGAATAAATTTATCTAAATGCGGTGTAAAAGAAAGTTTGTAATCAAAAATGATGCCAAGATCTTCAATTTCCTCAACCTTTTTCAGAATTGTCTGATCAATAGTAAATTCATAGTGCAAAGGATTGCGAACACGATAATATGACAAATGAACACATTTTTTAACATTTAAATTCAAACGATTATTATTACACCAATCAGAGAATCTATTCAAATCAGATTGAATTTTCAAAAAGTCATTTTGGTATTTTGTAGCAAGGAAGATTTTCAGATCGTCTGCATACATCAAAAAGTGGGCATATTTAAAACATGTATAAATATCATTTATAAAGATATTAAAAAATAATGGTCCCAATATGCTTCCTTGTGGAACACCCGAGGATAATTTATAAGGTTTTGATTCAAATGAACCTATTTTAACTACACATGTTCTGTTTTCGAGATAAGATTTAACCCAATTAAAAAAATTAGAGTGAATTCCGAAATTATGCAATTTTTTCAAAAGAACATCATGAGCGATTTTATCGAAAGCTTTAGAGAAATCTGTGTATATAGTTTCAACTTGACAACCAGCAGAAAAAGATGAATAACAGTAGTCCGTGAATACAAATAAATTAGAAGTCGTAGATCTACCTTTATGAAAACCATGTTGCTGAGGGATCAATAAAGATTTCACAGCAAAAAACAACTTTTCATGAATTATGTTTTCTAAAATCTTAGACACAACACTCAATTTTGAGATTGATCGATAAGAAGATATATCTTCTTTACGACCCCTTTTAAAAACAGGATTTATAAAAGCAAATTTCCAACGGTCTGCAAAGATTCCATTATGCAAGGATTTATTATAAAGAAGTTTAAGAGGATAATACAGAGAAATCGCGCATTGCTTGAGTAGATACGCACAGAGACCATCAACATCTCTAGTATATGAATTTTTTATGTTCTGAATACCATGAATCACATCATAATCAGTCAAAGTTAACTCCCCAAAACTTAAATGCGTTGAAGACACCTCTTCAGATAGATTACAGGAAAATAGTGGGTCACAATTCTCAAGATTGGACTTAAAGTTGGAAGCAAATAAATCCGCGATTTCATGTGGGTTATTTGCAACTGAATTATTATAGCACATCGGGACCGGAAAGTCCAAACATTGTTTTTTAGCATTAATAAAATTCCAAAACGATTTAGGATTATCCTTAATCTGATTTTCAATATTTATTATATATTGTTTATAAAGAAATTTATTGAGAAAGTCAAATTCCTTACGGCATTGAACATATGCATTATAAATGATTGGATTTAAAGAATCATTATAGCGTTTGAATAGTTTATTACGCTTATTCTTTAACTGACGCAACCTTTTAGTATACCACGGATGGCTAATTGGTTTTGAAGTCTTGATAGGAATGAATTGCTTACAAGTGTGAATAATATTTTGAAGGAAAACATCATAGCACACATTTAAATCATCGATGTTTAATAAATTTGACCAGTCAACATTCAATAAAGCTGAATTTAATAAGTCAAAATTGCCGTGCTTAAAATCAAACATTTCCAAAGTCGAATCGCAAGAATCTCTTAAATATATTACAATGTCCAACTCAACTATAATAGCTGAATGGTGTATACTACGTTTAGAAAATGAGTCTGTACACTCATAAATTATGAATTTGAAATCATTCTGAACAAATATTAGGTCCAGAAGTCGATGTAGCTGATTATAAACATTATTCATTTGAATTAGGTCCATTTCAAGCATGCTGTCTATAAGATCGATTTCATAATCCTTATTTACATTTGTAGAATTAGAACCTCATCATAATAAGACCACACAATATTCTTTAAATTAAAGTCGCCTAAAACGCAGAATTGTGTCCTATTATCGAAATCTTCATACAAATGCAGTAAATTATTTAAATGCATTGAATATAAATTTGAGTCACTGTTCGGGGGTAAATAAGAAACAGCTATACATAATTTACCATTCTTTATGGGGATAAAAACAAATAATTGATCTAATAACAAATCTATATTTAAATTTGGCAATATATGAGCTTGAAATTTTTTCTTTACGGCAACCAAAACACCACCGCCTCGACTGCAACCAGTCAAATCAGCATTTCTATCTTTACGAAAAACGGCAAAGTTTTTTAAATCAAAAAATTCACCATCATTGAACTCCACAGTTAACCATGTCTCCACTAAAACATACACATCGTAATCTTCGCTGGACGAAAATGTAAACCAGGTATCGGCACCAATACAAATGCATTGTTTGCGGCCTCACGCATACGACTCTCTCTCGCTCTCTCCACAAACAGCGTGTGCGTTAATGCATTGCTAAAATTAAAAATCATTGAAACAACCGACAACAGAACCTTCTTCATTGACTTCTTAACGAAGACTGAGTGGTGGTTGTTCTGTTGTTATTCTCATCAAGGGCACGTGTGCCCCTTTTTGCCGGACATTGATGTAAACAAACTTTCACATTTCGAACGCATTCCTCCAACATTTTGATAAAAAATCTTTAAACCAGAGGTTGTGTTTACTGATTGGGCAGAGTCGCCGGCTTCTTTTCGAAAAAAATAAATGGTCTGATCTTCACCTCTTTTGGCCACAGTGAAGGTTTGATTAATTCCTCGTAGCAACAAGACGAAATACAGACTTTAAAGTTTACATGTTTAAGTGTTTTTACATCCACATCTTTTTTTACAAGGCGATAGCATTCAACATGTTCTCTGTCAATCTTGGCATTCTTAACAATGTGATCAATTATTTGTTGTGCAGTCACATTCGGTTGAAAAGACGAAATATGTACATACTTCATTTTAACAGCAACAGGAAGATCCATTGAAACATTATCACCCACAGCAATAACACAACGTCTTCTCTTACGACCGCGAGCCTCCAACCAATTATTATCATGCAAGTTCGATCGAACCTCCGACAGAGCAGAAGGGAACGAAAGTGTAGAAGCAGCATCTAACTCTTGTTGGTATTGTACTTCAGATGCATTAACTCAATGTCCGGCAAAAAAGGGGCACACGTGCCCTTGATGAGAATAACAACAGAACAACCACCACTCAGTCTTCGTTAAGAAGTCAATGAAGAAGGTTCTGTTGTCGGTTGTTTCAATGATTTTTAATTTTAGCAATGCATTAACGCACACGCTGTTTGTGGAGAGAGCGAGGGAGAGTCGTATGCGTGAGGCCGCAAACAATGCATTTGTATTGGTGCCGATACCTGCATTAACTTGTGATGTCGATGCATTGACAGAAATAGTACGATTACCAACAACATTTTGAACATCGTTGCGTGGTTGATTGTTTAAATCAATGTCCGGCAAAAAGGGGCACACGTGCCCTTGATGAGAATAACAACAGAACAACCACCACTCAGTCTTCGTTAAGAAGTCAATGAAGAAGGTTCTGTTGTCGGTTGTTTCAATGATTTTTAATTTTAGCAATGCATTAACGCACACGCTGTTTGTGGAGAGAGCGAGAGAGAGTCGTATGCGTGAGGCCGCAAACAATGCATTTGTATTGGTGCCGATACCTGGTTTAAATCAGGTATCGGCACCAATACAAATGCATTGTTTGCGGCCTCACGCATACGACTCTCTCTCGCTCTCTCCACAAACAGCGTGTGCGTTAATGCATTGCTAAAATTAAAAATCATTGAAACAACCGACAACAGAACCTTCTTCATTGACTTCTTAACGAAGACTGAGTGGTGGTTGTTCTGTTGTTATTCTCATCAAGGGCACGTGTGCCCCTTTTTGCCGGACATTGGTTTAAATGTTCAAGGCCAGCCCTTAGGTCATCGAACTTCTTTTTCAAAATATTCATGTCACCAATTATGTGCATCAACGCGCTCTCTTTTATTTCTCTTATGTCATGAGACAATGAAGAGAGTAATGCAAGCATACCGTCAGAGACTTTTAAACAATTTTCACAATTAAAAACAATGTTTTTGTTGCAAACAAATATTTCACCAAACTTTTCTCGATCAATGTTCATACACACAAAATGAAATCTTGCCTTGCATATATGACAAGAAATGTAATTTGTTTTAGCTGAGTTAAAACATTTTGCACAGTGAGAGTTCGGTTCGGATGAATTCATAATGCACGTCTTAATAGTTTAGCAATCAGATGACGACTGGTATACCACATTGGGGGTCTCCGACGAATATTTCGCGGTGTTACATGAATTTTTACCAAAACAAACTTATAATACCCTTTTCCACATTGTGGTATAGGGCATAAATACCAAACTGTCCTCCAACAATAGTTTTTAAAAAATCCACGCTTCCATACCCTCAGCATTTATGCTAACGAAATAATGGTTTTAGGCCCCAAGTGTGTTTGGACGAAACCCGTTTCAGAGAATTTGGAGTTGATTAACAATGCCCGTTCTTCTGTCCGTCTGTCAGGCTGGTGCGCACGATAACTCTCAAACGGATCAACCGATTTGGTCCAAAATTTGGCTCTCGTAATATTTTGTCCTATATCGGTTTACTCATTCGGGTATTTCTCACACAAAATTTCGGAAAAGTGCAATTTAAGACCTCCTCTTGAATCCTTTTTATTTTTGTTGTGAGAATTTTGGCAGGGGCAAGTCCATACTTCCCGAGGAAATAGTCTGTGTCCGCTATGGCACTATGTGTTGTAGATGGAGCGCGCAGTAACTCTGGAACGGATAAACCGGTTCGATCCAAAATTTGGTAATCGTAATATTTTGCCCAAACTTAAAACAAGTTCTAAGATGGGCCTTATCGGTCCACTTCCTTGGGTACCTCTCCCACAAAAGTTCAAAACATTTCTTTCAAATGGTGGGCACGATAACTCCCGAAGACACCAACCGATTTGGTCCATACTTTGGACATCGTAATATTTCTACGAGATATAGATCAGGTTAGAATATGGACTATATATGTCAACTCCTTCAGATACCTCCCACACCAAATTTCGGAAAAGTGCAGGTTAGGACCTCCTCTCGAATAGTTTTGATTTTTCTTGCAACAGGTTGCACTCAAGGCCCCTATTACGATGATACAAGTGTTTTTCTGTGGTAATTCCATACTTCTTGAGAAAATTACCCTAAAACAGTAAAAAACCGCTACAGCCAGCATGTGTTGTGGCTGGTGCGCACTACAGCTCCCGAACCGAATGCTGAGTTGGTCCACACTTTGCATATCGTAATATTTATTCGAATATTAGATGAAATTCGAAGATGGTGCTTATAGGTCCACTCCTTCTGGTACCTCCCCAAAAAGTTGGAAAATAACAACCAATTTGGTCCAAACTTTGGATCTCGAAATATTTTGTCCGTTTAAAAGTGGACCCTATCGGCACATTCCTTAGGGCACCACCCACACAAATGACCAAAATTTTTGTTTAAGTGCGGTTAAGTGTCTGTGCGAAAATCTGTTGGAAATTTGTACCGAAGGTACTCCTAGTAGCCTTGTTTATAGCGATATGATGTTTTTCGTGGGCAAGTCCATG